>NW_026515597.1:300000-576904 GCF_027406575.1 Nycticebus coucang | reverse complement strand
TGTTGCCTAGCATACTCAGTTACCCGCTTAAGTTTAAAGATTGTGGCGTCTACTCATGTGTTTGTCATCCTGTACCAGAAGTCTGTTTGTTCTGATAAATTGTCAATATGTACTTTCCTAAGAATGAGCACAATGCACTACTAATCCAGATAAAGCACAGCCTTGTGAGCTGCTAAAGATGTTTTCTCACCAGTGAGCTAAGACGATAAGCCCAAGGACATAAAATACAAATTATCTACATAAGTTACAAAGTCACTGAAACACATCTACCCACCATAAAGTCCTGTTCAGAACATCTTGTTTCACCAACTGTCACGCATAATAAAAATCAATAGGAAAAATAATACTTGTCAAGGAATTTACTCTAAATCAAAATTATAATTATCAATAACAATAAGATCAAATAGTAAATGTAGAATTAGTCAAACATTAACATAAAGAAGATGTCAAGCTGTTCTAAAAAGATAATAAGAAACTGAGATAGGAGGAAACGGGCAGAGTTGACTAATAACCGCCACCCTCCGGAAGCGGAACGTTAAAACATAACAATGCATGATAAATCACACTTGTAAACGCAAAGATAACCCGCACACGTAAGCAAAAAGATTGCATTATGTAAGCTCTGTAAAAATGTATAAATACCAACATGTGTACCCAATAAATTCACAGCTGCTTCCTTCATCACATGCTGTGTGGCAGTCTGTCATTTTTCCTGCGCCGACCTCTCAACTTTCCTCGTTCCTTCTCCCTGCACTCCCTCGGACTGAAGGCCACCGACAGGGCGGTCCGTAGCACATTGCCTTAAATTTGTAGATTACTTTGTGTAGAATAGGCATTTTGGCAATGTTGATTCTTCCCAGCAAAGAGCACGGTATGCTCTGCAATTTGTTAGTATTTTCTGCAATTTTGTTTCCTGGGGTTTCATAATTCTTTGTGAAAAGTTAGTTCAGCTCTTTTGTTAGGTATATTCTTAAGTATTTAATTTTCTTTGAAGATACTCTGAAGGGAATTATGTCCTTGATTTGCTTCTCAAATCAAGAGAAGCTGAACAGCTTAGTTGTTACTGGCATATACAAGATCTTTGGAAATTGACTTTATACCCTGAGACATTACTGTATTTCCTGATAACTTCCAGGAGTTTGTGGTTGAGTCTCTTGGGTTTTCTAAGTATAAGATTATATCATCAGGAAAGAGGGAGAGTTTGATCTCCTCTGAAGCAATTTGGATGCACTGTATATCCTTCTCTTGCCTAATTGTATTGGCTAGAACCATGTTGAATAATAGTGGTGAGAGTGTGCATCCTTGTCTGGTTCCAGTTCTCTTTGGAAAAGCTTTCAATTTTACACCATTCTGCATGATGTTAACTGTGGACAGATGACTTCAATCATCTTAAGAAATATACAAATTTGCCTATTTTTTTTAAATGTTCTTGTTAGTATAGAATTCTGAATTATAACAAATGCTTTTTCTGCCTCTTTTGAGAGCATCATATAGACTTTGTTTTTATGGATAGGATGTATTACATTTATGAATTTACATATGTTAAAACAACCTACATCTCTTGGATGAAATATACTTGATGGTAATGCATAATTTTTTTGAAATGAGTAACTGTAATCTATTAGCTAAGATTTTGTGGAGTATTTTTCCCTCTATACTCATTAGTTAAATTGGTCTGAAGTTCTTGTTTGTTAAGTCCCTTCCTGGTTTTGGAATCAAAACAAAAGTGATATTTGGTTTATAGAATATGTTTGGGAAGGCTCCAGCCTTATCAATATTTTGAAACAGGTTCTGCAGTATAGGTAGAAGTTCATCTTTGAAGGTGTGATAGAATTCTGTTGTGAAGCCATCTGGTCCTGGGCTTCTGTTGCTGCTGTTGGTGCTATAACCTTTTTTATTGTTTCTGCACTCTCAACATTTGATATATGCCTTTTCAGGAGATCTATTTCTGGTTAAGTCTAGGAAGATCTCATGATTGCAGCTATTGGTCCATTTCCTCCACATTGCCAAATTTCTAGACATAATTTCTTGTAGTAGACTGAAACTCAACCAATACCTTTCACCCCTTAAAATAATTGACTTAAGATGGATAAAAGATTTAAATCTAAGACATGAAATGATAAGAATCTTAGAAGAAAGTGTGGGAAAAGTTCTTGATGATGTTGGACTTGGGAAAGATTTTATGACAAAGACCTCAGTAGCAATCACAACAACAAGTAAAATGAGCAAATGGGACTTAATTAAGCTGAAAAACTTCTGTCCAGCTAAGGACACAACAGGTAAAACAAATAGACAACCTTCAGAATGGGTTTACATGTTATGGATCTGATAAAGTTTTTATAATTAGAATCTACAGAGAACTCAAATTAAATCAACATCAATAGAGCAAAAAAAAATCTGTCTACTACTGGTCAAGTGATATGAACAGAACCTTCTCTGAGGAAGCAGATGAGTGGCTAACAAACAAATAAAAAATTACTCATCTTCCCTGATCAACAGAGAAATGCAAATCAAAACCACCCTAGATATCATCCAACTCCAGTGAGAATAGCCCACATCACAAAGTCCCAAAATTGCTGATGTTGGTAATGGGGAACACTTTTACACCCTTGCAGGGACTACAAACTAATGCAGCCTCTTTAGAAAAAAGTATGGAGAATCTGCAGAGAACTCAAATCGAACTTTTATTTGATCCTGCAATCCCATTAATAGAGATGGAACTACTCAGAAAAAAAATATTTTTTAATAAAGACATTTTCACTAGATTGTTTACTGCAGCTCAGTTTACATTTGCCAAGATTTTGAAAGAACCTGAATGCCCATCAACTCAAAAATGGATCAAAAAACTGTGCCATGTGTACACCATACTTCTTAGTCATTTTAAAAACGGAGAGTTTACATCTTTGATATTAACCTGGATGGAGGTGAAATGCATTCTTTAGCAAAGCATCAGAAAATAGAAACACAAATATCCATCATACTCAATGGTAATATAAAGCCAATAGACAACCTAATACATGTCCACATAAGAGAAAATCTCATTTCAGTTCAAGTTAGGAGGAAGGGGAACAAGGGAAGGGGCAAAAGAAGGTTAGAGGGAGATTGGTGTGCTCCCACTTAATAAGCAGGTTTTAAGGTTACATGGAACACCTCTTGGGTGTGAGACACAACTACAAGAAGGACTCTACCTAACTAATGAAAATAACGTAATCTAGTTGTTTATACCCTCACATTAACATGAAATTAAAAAGAAAAAAAAGAAACTGGAAAAGACCTGATTATCATTTTGCCCATGTATATAAATAAAGACCAAAGAATGACTAAAATTTCAAGGGAAGTATGTATTGCATGATAAAAACCATCCAAATTTAGTATATTTTATACTCATTCACTATACAAAGTAAATATTTATGTTAAAATTTTGAATTCCATAATGGAAATAAAAGGGGAAAAATTGCAAAAACAATCTTATTGTGTAAATAATGTATAATGTGATGTGGTTCATATTGAAATGCATAATCTTTTAAAAGAAGACTTGCTGCATTAGTAGTACTGGGTTTTACCACAAGAGTCAGTAAATTAGCACATGTGAGCCAAGCTCAGCCCACTGCCTGCTTTTGTCAGCAAAGTTTTATTGGATCACAGGCATGCCGGTTCCTTCACTTTCTATGACAGATTTTGGACTATAACAAAAACCATATGGCCCACAAAGTCTAAAACATATTTACTCTCTGGCTTTTTAAAGGAAAATTTGGCCAAGGCTAATTTTATTAGATTAAACAACCTTTGATGTAATCATTTTTACACCTTATTGAAATGTATATATGGAAAATGAGTGCCATGTGCAATCATTTGCTGATATTCAGACTAATTTGATGTTCCAATAGTTGAGTACTCATGTATTGAGAACAAAACCAAAAATATAATAACCTCCAACCTTCTTGGTTATAAGCTAGAATGCCAATACAACATGTAGCTGCCTTTTGCAACTCAGCAGATATTTAAGCAATTCTATCAAAATTTGGTTGTATGTATCACTAAACTAAATACTTTAAGCATACTTTCATTGGGAAATGATTAGTATACTACAGATTCACCTCATTTTAGAAAATCGTTGTATGCAACATTACTTTATGGGTGTGGTATTTTAAGTATTTCCTTACTGACACATATTTAGACTATCTCCAACTTTTGATATGACAATGTTATAATAAACTTCTGTAATACACATATATAGATAACATAGTTATATAAATGTCCTTAACATACATAAATACTATGTATCTTAACACATATTATATATTAGATACATAAATATTGGTTTATTTTAAGTATATATCACAGATAACAAATGTTCTTAACACGTCTGTGTGTTTAGATGGCTCATATTTTCCTGTAGGATCTAGCTGCAGAACTGGACCTCTTACATTCAATGAATGACATATTTGAAATTTGATGCCCATTGCTAAATCACCTGTCAAAAGGATTTACTGGTTTTATCAACAAATAGTGCATGACAATAACTTTTCTGCACATTTCTCAGCACTGTTTTTGTTAAAAAGAAAAAGTCAGCATGACTGAAAACAACGATATCCCATTGTTTGTAAATTTGCATTGTTCTTATAGCAGGCAAAGGCTGAAAATCCTTAGGTTAAGTATACAACTTGTTAATTGTGAATGTTAGTCCAAATTAAAATTAGTTTTCTTGTACAGTAATAATTATCTACTATGAAACACCACTACAGGCTCACCTGTCCCACTTTTCATTCTCCTTTCTGGAAAACTGCTGATTGTAGGTTTCTCCAGCCTTTCTTTTTTGAATTAATCCATCATCATCACTGTTATCAGTTGCAAAATCACAGAGGTATTTAGATACTTCTATCTCATTAGCTTCACACTTCTTCCTTTGTTTTTTAACCTTGATGAAAAGTTTAATAGAAAGGATAATTACTACTTTAGTCTACAAAAAGAAATTTTTTCTTTTCATTGATTTTATCACTTTACTTTGTTATGATTAGAGCCAGCAAAATATTTTGTTATTAATTTTAGCATTACATTTGAGTATTATCACATAATTGTGAGATATAATTATAATTGTTATTTAAATTGTTTGGAGAATCTTCTTTATTTCTCTTTGAGTGAGTCAAACAGAATTTTTCAAAATTTCAAAAAGGGCCATTCTTAACTTTGTCATTCCCCTTTCCTCTTGGTATTGAATGAATTTTCACCCCATTTCACTGTCAGAAATTGAGAAATAAAAAGACACACAAAAGATGCCATCTTCTATCCTTTCATTTATTTATTTATATACTTATTTATTTATCTAAAAGTATTATGGGGGTACAAATATTTTGGTTATGTAGATTTCTTTTTGTAATCTTTCAGTCATCATTGGAAGTATGTCTTTCACCCAGAGAGTGTTCGCTCTACCTGTTAGATAGGTTTCTGCTTCCTCTCCCCCTGTAACTCCCTGCTTCATTTCTATTGAGGTTTACTTCACATGTGTGCCCATCAATTTAATTCCAATTCAGTAGTAAGTACATGTTGTATTCGTGTTTTCATTCTTTAGATACTTCACTGAGGATAATCGTCCCTAGTTCTAATGGTCCCTAGTTATATACAGATTGTTGAAAAGGCATTAAGTCATTGTTTGTGGTTTAGTATTCTATGGAATACGTGTACCATGTTTTATTAATCTACTCATGAATTGATGTGCATTTGATTGATTCCCCATCTTTGTAATTGTGAATTGTGTTGCAAAGAACATTTGAATACAGGTATTTTTTGATATAATGCTTCTTTTACAAATTTGGAGGCATCACATTACCACCTTCAAACTACACTACAAGGCTATAGTAACCAAGACAGCATGGTATTGACACAAAAATGGAGACACAGGCTAATGAAACAAGACAAAATACCCATACAGTAAACCATCCACATATAGCCACCTTATCTTTGACAAAGCAGGCAACAACATACATTGGGGGAATCTCTCCATTTTCAATAAAAGGTGCAGGTAAAATTGTATTTGTATAGCCATATGCAGAATAAAAAAGAATCCATACTTCTCACCACTCGAAAAATTAATGTAAGATGAATCTTATTTGATCATAATGTATGATTTTTTTCTTTCTTTTTTTATTCTTTTGTACATAGATCATAAATACATTAATGCCATTTTCAATGTGTTCATTATTTGTACAAATTGCAGTGCTTACATCATATTAATCAACATAGATTTCACCTCATTTACCCTATTATATTATAAGGACATTTGTGGTAAACACATAATAGATCCAACTTGTACTTGCAATGTGCTCCATAGGTGTGGTCCCCCTACTATCCCTCCCACCCCCTTCTCTCCCCTCACTTTCCCCTTCCCTCCTTCATCCTAGGCTAAAGTTGTGTTTCATTTTTCATTTGCATGTGTGAGTGATTATAAATTGGTTTCACAGTAGTACTGAGTATATTAGATACTTTTATTTTCATTCCTGAGATACTTTACTAAGAAGAATATTTTCCAGCTCCATCCATGTAAGCATAAAAGAGGTAAAGTCTCCATTTTTTTTTTTTTTTACTGCTGCTAGTACTCCATGGTATACATATACCACAATTTATTAATCCATTCATGGGTCCATGGGCACTTGGGCTTCTTCCATGAGTTGGCAATTATGAATTGAGCTGCAATGAACAATCTGGTGCAAATATCTTTATTGCCAAAAGATTTTTGGTCCTTTGGATATACACCTAGAAGAGGAATTGTAGGACAAATGGCAGGTCTACATTTAGATCCCTGAGTGTTCTCCAAACTTCCTTCCAAAAGGAAAATACTAGTTTGCATTCCCACCAGCAGTGCAAAAGTCTTCCCTTTTCTCCACATCCACACCAACATCTGTTGTTTTGGGATTTTGTGATGTGGGCTACTCCTATTGGAGTTAAATGGTTTCTCAGAGTAGTTTTGGTTTGCATTTCTATGATGATTAAAGATGATGAGCATTTTTTCATGTGTCTGTAGGAAATGTGTCTGTCTTCTTCAGAGAAGCTTCTGTTCATGTTTCTTGCCCACAATGAAATGGGATCACTTGTTTTTTGCTTAGTAAGAAGTTTGAGTTCTCTGTGGATTTTAGTTCTTAGACCTTTGTTGGTAGTATAACTTGCAAAAATCCTCTCCCATTCTGAGGGCTGTCTATCTGAGGGCTTTACTTAGTGTGTTCTTGGCAGTGCAGAAGCTTTTTAATTTGATCAGATCCCAGTAATGTATTTTTGATGGTGCTTCAATTGCCCGGGGTGTCTTCCTCATGAAGTATTCTCCCAGGCCAAGTTTTTCAAGCATTTCCCTTGCACTTTCTCTAAGAATATTAATAGTTTCATGTCTTAAGTATGAGTCTTTTAACCAGTAAGAGTCAATTTTTATTAGAGGAGAAAGATATGGGTCTAGTTTCAGTCCTCTACAAGTTTCCAGCCAATTCATTCAGCACCATTTATTGAATAAGGAATCTTTCCCAAAATTTATATTTTTAATAGGCTTATCGAAAATCAAATGACAATAAGTGTCTGGGTTTACCTCTTTTTTTTTGCCATTTATTTATTTTTTATTTTTTTATTGTTAAATCATAGCTGTGTACATTAGTGCAATCAAGGGGTACAATGTGCTAGTTTCATATACAATTGAAATATTCTAATCTAATTATTCAACGTAGCCTTCATGGCATTTTCATGGTTATTGTATGTAGACATTTGTATTCTACCTTTAGTAAGTTTGGCCTGTACCCATTCTAAGATGCACGGTAGGTGTGGCCCCACCCATTACTCTACCTCCACCATAATCTGCCCCCTCCCTTCCCCTTCCTTGGCCCTTTCCTCATAGTCTTGTGCTTTAGTTGGGTTATAGCCTTCATGTGATAGCTATAATTTAGCTTCATAGTAGGGCTGAGTACACATCTACCTCTCTATTTTTGTACCAGTACCATACTGTTTTGATCACTATCGATTTATAGTATAGTTTGAAGTCTGGAAGCGTGGTACCTCCCAATTTGTTTTTATTTCTGAGTAATGTCTTGGCTATTAGAGTTTTTTTCTGTTTCCGTATAAAACAAAGTACTAATTTTTCCAGGTCTTTAAAATATGACAGAGGTGCTTTAATAGAGATTGCATTAAATCTGTAGATTGCTTTCGGTAGTATAGACATTTTAACAACGTTGATTCTTCCCAACCACGAGCATGATACATTTTTCAATTTGTTAACATCTTCAGCTATTTCTTTTCTCAGAGTTTCATAGTTTTCTTTATAGAGATATTTCATGTCCTTAGTTGGATACACTCCCAGATATTTCATCTTCTTTAGGACAATTCTAAAGGGAATGAAGTCCTTGACTGTTTTTTCCCCTTGACTATTGTTGGTATATATAAAGGCTACAGATTTAAGAGTGTTAATTTTGTATCCTGAAACATTACTGTATGCCTTGATCACTTCTAGGAGTTTTGTAGTTGATTCCCTTGGATTTTCCAGATATATAATCATATCGTCTGTGAAGAGTGACAATTTGATCTCTTCTGGTCCTATTTGGATCCCCTTGATTGTCTTCTCTTGCCTGATTATGGTGGCTAAAACTTCCCTTACAATGTTAAAAAGTAGTGGAGACAGTAGGCATCCTTGTCTGGTTCCTGATCTGAGTGGAAATGATTTCAATTTTACTCCATTCACTACGATATTGGCTGTGGGTTTGCAGCAGATGGCCTCTATCAGTTTAAGAAATGTTACTTCTATACTTATTTTCCTTCTTTTTTTTTATTGTTAAATCATAGCTGTGTACATTTGTGCAACCAAGGGGTACAATGTGCTTTTTTCATATACAATCAAAAATATTCTCATCAAACTGTTCAAAGTAGCCTTCATGGCATTTTCTTAGTTATTGTATGTAGACATTTGTATTCTGCATTTAGTAGGTTTTGCCTGTACCCATTCTAATAAGCACCGTAGGTGTGGCCCCACCCATTACCCTCCCTCCACCCTGACTTCCCCCCTCCCTGACTCTCCCATGGCCCATTCCCCATATTCTTGTGCTACAGTTGGGTTATAGCCTTCATATGAAAGCTATAAATTACCTTCACAGTAGGGCTGAGTACATTGGATACTTTTTCTTCCATTCTTCAGATACTTTGCTAAGAAGAATATGTTCCAGCTTTATCCATGTAAGCATGAAAGAGATAAAGTCTCCATCTTTCTTTAAGGTTGCATAACATTCCATGGTATACATGTGCCACAATTTGCTAGTCCATTCGTGGGTTGATGGGCACTTGGGCTTCTTCCATGGCTTAGCAATTATGAATTGAGCTGCAATAAATATTCTGGTACAGATGTCTTTGTTATATTGTGATTTTTGGTCTTCTAGGCATTTACCTAGTAAAGGAATTATAGGATCGAATGGCATCTCTATTTTTAGGTCTCTAAGGATTTTCCAAACATCCTTCCAAAAGGAACGTATTAGTAGGCATTCACATCAGCAGTGCAGAAGTGTGCACTTTTCTCCACATCCATGCCAACATCTCTGGTTTTGGGATTTTGTAATGTGGGCTACTCTTACTGGAGTTAGGTGATATCTCAAAGTAGTTTTGAGTTGCATTTCTCTGATGATTAAGGATGATGAGCATTTTTTCATGTGTCTGTAGTCCATGCGCCTGTCTTCCTTAGAGAAGTTTCTCTTCCATTCCTTTGCCCACCCTGAGAAACTGGCTGGTGATCTGTAGTAGACTGAAATTAGACCCACACCTTTCACCATTAACTAAGATAGACTCTCACTCAGTAAAATCTTTAAACTTAAGACATGAAACTATAAAAATACTAGAAGAAAGAGCAGGGAAAACTCTTGAAGGAATCGGCCTTGGTGAATATTTAATGAGGAGGACTCCCCGGGCAATTGAAGCAGTATCAAAAATACACTACTGGAACCTGATCAAACTGAAAAACTTCTGCACAGCCAAGAACATAGTTAAGTATAGCAAGCAGACATCCCTCAAAACGGGAGAAAATATTTGCAGGTTAAACCTTCGACCAATGTTTAATAACCAGAATCCACAGAGAACTCAAACGTATTAGCAAGAATAGTTGTCTATTTTTTGAGACTTTGGAAAAAAGAAAAAGAAGTTAACTGATGACCCCATACTGAACCTCAAAGTCAAAGCATTCTATGATAGACATACTCTTCTCCAACAATATGAATGTTACTTTTTTTGCATTCTTATTATTATTGCTCAATATTTTCTGGCAGCAATTATCTGATCTCTTCTATGAATGTTTTTATCTTTGCTCGTTCTTGATGACATTTTTGTTTCTAGTGCTTATTGTAATCAATGCCATTGTTTTTAAATTTTAAGTCTTTTTAATTTTGTGCAGGCAAAAAGTGGAAACCAAATAAACACATGTATATGTATGGAGAAAATAAAAAAAATAATTAATGGTGTTGATAGAAAGGGAATTTAAAATATGGATGATAAAGACATTAAAAGGAATGGGCAAGAACATGGAAAGAAAGAACCAAAAATGAGACAAGAGATATGTACAATACAGAAAGGATATGGTGGAGCTTAAGGAAATGAAGGAAACAATCAGGGAATGTAAAGCTGCAGTGAAAAGTATCAAAAATAGGGTAGACTATGGAGAAAAAAGAAGCTCAGAGCTACAGGACAAAATTTTGACTTAACCCAAAGAGTTGATTAGCAGAAAAGAAGAGAGAGAAAGCATAACTTGTCCTTAGAGAACTACAATACTCCATGAAGTATTCAAATATATGAATAGGGATTCCTAAAGGGGAAGAAGATTGCCCCAAAGGAATGGAAGCCATTCAGGAGACTATCATAAAGGAAAACTTCCCAAGTTTCACTAAAGACCCCGACACACCCCTTTCAGATGCATATCAAACCCTGGGTAATTTCAATGCTAACAGAGCCTCTCCAAGACACATTGTAATGAACCTGTCTGAAGTCAAGATGAAAAAAATTCTTCAAGCAGCCAGTAGCAAGTGCCAATTGATTGAATTAGAATTCCAAGCAGTTACCCAAAAGATGTCTCAAGAATTCAATAAATTCTATACCTATTTTCTAAAGCGTTCTGAGCAAGAGAGGATGTTGGGTATTGTCAAATCCTTTTTCTGCATCAATTGAGAGAATCATATGGTCTTTGTTTTTTGTCTATGTGACGTATTATATTTATGAATTTATGTATATTGGACCATCCTTGGGACCCTGGGATGAAACACACCTGGTTGTGGTGTATAATGTGCTTGATGTGTTATTAGATTGTTTGCTAGGATCTTATTGAATATTTTTGCATCAATATTCATTAGAGATATTGGTATCTAATTTTCTTTTCTTGTTGGGTCTTTTTCTGGTTTGGATATCAGCATGATATTTGCTTCATAGAATATATTGTGAAGTATTCCTTCTTTTAGTATGTTTTGGAAAAGATTAAGTAATATAGGTACTAGTTCCTCCTTAAAGGTTTGGTAGAATTCTGATGTGAAGCCATATGGTCCTGGTCTTTTCTTTTGGGGGAGATTTCTTATACTTGATGCTATTTCAGAGCTTGTTATAGGCTTGTTCAACATTTGCACTTCTTTCTGGCCAAGTCTAGGAGGGTGGCATGTTTCCAAGTATTGATCTATTTCCTTCAGATTTTCATACTTCTGAGAGTAGAATTTTATTATATAGTATGAATATTATATAATATATATTATATAGTATTCATTAAGGACTTGTTGGATTTCTAAGGAGTCTGTTGTTATTTGGCCTTTATCTTATCCGATTGATGAATAGGGGATTCTACTCTTCTACTTCTGGTTAGGATAGCCTAAGTTTTATCTATTTTATTGAGCTTTTCAAAAAACCAACTCTTTGATTGGTTGATCTGTTGTATGATTCTTTGGTCTTCAATTTCATTTACTTCTGCTCTAATTTTAATTATTTCTTTTCTTCTGCTGGGTTTAGGGTTGTAAACTTCTTCACTTTCCATTGCTTGAGATGTCCCATTAAGTTATTGACTTCCTCTCTTTCCGTTCTCTCGAGGAAGGCTTGCAATGCTATACATTTTCCTCTTAGGACTGCCTTTGTGGTATCCCAGAGGTTCTGATAGTTTGTGACTTCATTATTGTTTTGTTCCAAAAATTTGGTAATTTCCTTCTTAATCTCATCTATGACCCAGCTATCATTCAGCATGAATTTATTTGGTTTCAATGTTTTTGTATGCATGTGGAGATTCCTGTTTTTACTGAGTTCAACTTTTATTCCATGATGGTCTGAGAAAATACGAGGAATGAATTATATTTTTTAAAATTTGCTGATGTTAAACTTGTGACCCAAGATGTGATCAATTTTGGAGGATGATCCATCAGCTGATAAGAAGAATGTGTATTCAGTTTAATTAGGATGAAATGTTCTGTAGATGTCTATTATATGTAAATGTTGAATGGTTAAGTTTAGTTCTAAAATTTCTTTGCTTAGCTTCTTTTTTGTGTGAGGATCTATCCAACACTGCCAGAGGAGTGTTAAAGTCTCCAACAATTATGGTGCGGGGGAAATCAAGTTGCTCATGTCAGCTAAAATTTCTCTTATAAATTGAGGTGCATTGTGGTTGGGTGCATAAATGTTGATAATTGAAATCTCATCATGTTGAGGGTAGCCCTTAAGAAATAAGAAGTGACCATCATTCTCTTTTCTTACTTTGGTTTAAAGCCTATTGTATCTGAGAATATAATTGCCACACCTACTTTTTTCTGATTTCCATTTGCCTGAATTAAAGGTGACCATTCCTTCATCTTGAGTCTATGTTTGTCTTTTAAGGAAAGATGAGACTCTTGAATGCAGCAGATGTCTGGCCTCAGTTTTTCTATTTAGTCAACCATTCTGTGTCTCTTTAGAGGGCAATTTTGTGACCAATTATCACATAAATTGGATTTAATTTTGACCAAGGTACATTATTTGAACATTAATTTTTTTTTATTAAATTGTAACAGTGTACATTAATGTAATAATTGGGCACCGTATACTGGTTTTATAGACCATTTAACACACTTTCATCACACTGGTTAACATAGCCTTCCTGGCATTTTCTTAGTTATTGTGTTAAGGCATTTATATTCTACATTTACTAAGTTTCACATGTATCCTTGTAAGATGCACGACAGGTGTAATCCCACCAATCACCCTCCCTCCGCCCATCTACCCCCTCTCTACCCTCCCTCTCCCTGGTCCCCATATTCTTAGGTTATAACTGAGTTATAGCTTTCATATGAAAGCTATACATTAGCTTCATAGTAGGGCTGAGTACACTGGATACTTTTTCTTCCGTTCTTGGGATACTCTCCTAAGAAAAATATGTTCCAGCTCCATCCATGTAAACATAAAAAAGGTAAAGTCTCCATCTTTCTTTTTTTCTGTTTTTTGAATATAGGCTTCTAAAGTGATCATTTTTTTCTGCTTTTACTATATCCACAGTTTTTTTTTTTAACTTGTATCTTCACTGTTGTTATACTGAATGAATTTAATGATTTCCTTTTTTATTTCTTCCAGCACCCAACTGTCATTCAGCACAAGGTTGTTGAACTTCTATGCCTTTTTGTGAGGTTGAACGTTTTTGTTGAAGTTGAGTTCGACTTTTAGTGCCTTGTGGTCTGAGAAGATGCATGATAAAATTTCAATTCTTTTGATTTTGTTGAGTTTTATTTTCTGTCATAGGATGTGATAATTTTTGAGAATGTTCCATGGGATGATGACAATAATGTATATTCTTGTTTTGGGGATGGAGTGTTCTATATACATCTATAAAGCACAGTTTTGCTAGGGTCTCATTACAATCTCTTATATCTTTGTTTAATTTCTGTTTAGAGGATCTGTCCAGCTCTGGGAGAAGTCCACTAATTCTTTATTGATGGCGTCTTCTGTAGTAGGTGCCTCAGGGTTCATTGCAGGGGATCCTCTGTTCTTATTTTTCAGGTTGCCTGAATTTTTCTATTGGTTCCTCCTCATGTTCTTTCTTCTTGTTTACCTCCTTATGCTCCTTTTTACTTCTCACTACCTCGTTTGTTTTAAAGAGAAGTCCTTGCTCTTGATGACAGTATGTTGCATGATGACAGTATGTTTCTGTGGCACCAGGTGGCGCCATGGGTTTTTTAGGAGACCGAGAGCACAGCCAGCAACCTCTATTGTCCTAATTCCAAAATTATTGCCTTGGGCAATCGCCTGATTGTTTTCTCAGCATTCAGATCCTGCTGGGTTGGGATCTGAAAGCTCACTAGAATCCTTCAGGGGCAGGTTTCACAGTGCCCCCTGACTCTAGTTCCTGTAGGTTGCAGGAGTCCCTCAGCCTGCCCCAATAGATGAGTTCTGATCCTGGCGGAAGGAATTAAGACAGCCGTGCTTTAGGCTCCTGCTAAGACTTTCTCAGGACTTCCCACAATGGCAGCCTCCTGGCCACTGAGACCTTCTCATTATAGTTGCCTCACCAGCCACAAACCTATGGCACATCCACTCAAACCAGCATTTGAATCTGGTTGCTGCATGCTGTTTGAGCTTGCCTTCTCTTCCAAGCTTTTCACTCAACACACAGCTTGCCCCAACAACTGAAAATTCAAGAAAGGCTTCTTTCTGTCCCAAGCCTCTGTGGGTGGCCTGCTGATCCCAGCCAGTCTCAATCACCTACTTAATTCATCAGATTTCCACCCCTCCAGATCATACACTATATCCATCTCACCACCTCATCACTGTGCTCCCTTAGCTATGACTCTGGGTAAGGTCTTCATGCCAGGTATAGCTGGGTTCTCTCTTTTTCCCCAGTCCTTCTAGGAGAGCTCAGCTGAATGATGTTTCTGATTCCCCAATTTGCTCCACCCAGAAATTCTTTATCTCTATTCCAAAGACAAAGGCTATATGAGATTTCAGGATTTTTAATTATTTTAAGTATTTGAGAATATGTTTTAAAGAAAATATTAAATTTTGACCTACTGAGTCTAAGATGTTAGTCCAAAATATAATTTTATTTTGGACTATTCTACATTGCAAATACCATTCAAAATACCATTGCAAAAGAAATCAATATTAAATCAGAAATCTAAAATTAAATATTTTCATACCTTTGACTGTTTATTTTTATTTCCTTCATGACTTTCTTTCTCTTCATCTGATGACATCTGCAAGGCTTGTTCTGCTGATAGACCATACATTTAGTTAAATGGACCACAGTTCAACAAAATTGACATTGTTTGATACAAAAGGGTAAAAAAGTAATTTCTGTATAAATTGAGAGTTTAAGTTAAGCTTAATCTTTAGCCAAATATTTACTTCCATAAAAAAAATAAAATACTCCTAATTATCCAAAACTTCGCAAAACAACCCAGAGGGCAGTAGATGTCACCAGGTTCAACGAATACAGACATATCACAGATTTACTCACAGATTTATCCACCTAACATATACACACATAATGTCAGAAGAAAAACAGAATTTAAATATACAATACACACATATGAAATAACATTGTGGATTATTCTCTACTTCATAAAATACCTTTCAACAGCATGCTGTGCATGTTGTTTTATCAATAATTCACAAATTTCTGTTACTTTTTCTATTTTCATCAGTGTACATCCTGTTTGTTACATGTGAAAAGATTTCCTCTGCTATTCTAACAATTTTATTTTATCTTTTAAGGCGTTAGCCTGCAACATGAAGCCTTCCTTTATTCCTGCTGTTTCCCCAGATAAATAGGCATCTCCTCCCTCAGGGCTGCCTCAGTACTCTAGTGTCATCTCTACTGCAATTTTCATACCAAAACTGTAAGTCGTTTCTTGCCATGTCTCTACCCTTTGCCGCTGGACTGTAAGCACAATATTTCAAAACTTCTGGAACAGTATTTATCTGTTTTACTCAATAATGATTGACACTGTGGCTGGAAGGAATATAAATAAAACTGTCAAAAATGAGTTTTTCAGAGATCATGTCTGAGCTGATACTTATAATGTTAGATGAGCCAAATTAAAGGGCATAGGGGCCAGGAAAGGATGAGAGCAAGACAGAAAGCAGAAAGAGAGAGAGAAAAATTCCTGAAGAAACAAATGTGTATGTATTTGTCTGCAGTAGAGGGATTGGTGAGCCAGGCATTCTAGAATCTCAGGAATGCCAGAAAAAAAATGCAGACAAGAAGGGATAGCAGAAATCCTTCTATGAAATTTCATGGTGGTTGAATATTAATATTTCAAAGAGATATTAATTATCCCATTTTCACTGAAGTAAATCACTGTAAATTCTATATGAAAGACGAATTTCAGAAAAACACAAGTGAATGGCAGAAGATGAATTACAAGGAAATATTGGAAAATAAAGGCAATGTGGGCCTGAGATAAGTGAATGTTTACGGAAATATTTTGGATATCAAATATCAGTGTCCCATATAGGATGGATGTTTTTATAAAATAAATAAACATATAAAACTTGGTTTTGTATTTTCATTTTTTTCAGTATTAATAAACAATACAATAAATATCTGTGGATACACCTATATAATACAAAAGCCATTATGACTATCATTCATATATACATATGGATATACGAGATATATATATATATATATATATATATATATATATATCAGCTTTCGAAGAGTTTGATGTTGCAGCATTTATGTGATGGAATGTTATAAAAATCAAAATAAATTAAGCCAAATATACATGTGTCAATATGGATTGATCTCACAAATACGATACTGTGCAAATAAAAGAAAGAAATATGTCACAAAATGACATATGAAGCCTTGACAATTAAGTTCACAAGCTCACAACCGTGTGCTTACGTTGTTAGTACTGTACAAGCCCCTCATTAAAGTTTCATAACTTTGGTGTATCAGTGTCTCATAGTTGTGTTTATGTTGACTGTCTTTCAGAATGGAGTTCATTATCATTGCTGCATGATTGTGTGCTGTTATGAGAATTTCAGAACCTGAATTAGAGCGATGAATAAATGTTAATCTTGTTAAACTTAGCAAACATGAAAGGGAAGTCAGGGACATGTTAGTTTGCAGATAATGCCACAAAAAAATCAGCAGTTTGCAAATAGATTAAATAGTTTTCTGAAGGGATAAAAAGCAGCATTGAAGAAGAGAGGTAAGGGTGCCCAGTAATAAGAATGAAAGTCATGAAAACCTTACAAAAATTCATTGAATTTTGCATCAAAACTATTAGCTGACTGTGAGAAGCATAGCATATCAAGTAAACATCAAGAGAGAAACAGGTAGGAAAGTCTTTTTTTTAATTTATTTTATTAGATCATAACTGCAGACATTACTCCATTTATGGAGTATAATGTGCTGATTTTATATACAATTTGGAATGTTTAAATCAAACTTGTTAACACAGAATTCACTTCACTTATTTAATTGTTGTGTTTAGACATTTATACTGTACTATTAAATATTAACACTACTCTTAAGTTTTGTAGACATTTTTAATCTACTATTAGTTAAGCATTAATACTATTAAATATTAAGGATTAATTAAATATCAATACTATTAAATATTAATACTGGTATTAAAATTTGTAGACATGTATATTCTGCTATTAGTATTAAATTTAATATTTTATTAATAGTAGAGTATAAATGTCTAAACACAACAATTAAATAAGTGGGTGGTGCCTCTGGCTCAAAGAAGTAGGGAGCCAGCCCCATAGACCAGAGAGGATGGATTCAAACCCGGTCCCAGCAAAAAACTTAAAGAAAAAGAAAATAAATAAGTGAGGTGAATGCTATGGTTTTTTTTCTTTCTTTTAGTTAGCAAACTTTTAATTATGTAAGAAGAGTGTAGCATTAGATAAATGTAGTATAAAGTGTGTTTGAAAGGTCAATATACACACATACGTCTGTCATATCAATAGTTGGGTTATATGGATTAATGGAATCACCCGGGAAAATTTTTTTTAAAATACCCAAGTCAAACAGGGGAGGGAAGGAGGGGTGGTGAATGCTATGTTAACCAGTTTGATGTAAACGTTCCAAATTATATATAAAATCAGCACACTGTACCACACAAATGCAGTAATGTACACAGTTATGATCTAATAAAAATATCAGGAAAATCATACTGGAAAATCTTGACAAGAAAATACTTGAACAAAATGATTCCCAAAGTACATCACCAGTGGAAAAAAAATGAAAAGGAGAGTCAAATTTTCACAAGACCTCACAGAGAAGCAAGTTTTGAGCCATGTTATCACTGGTGATGAAACATGGACATACCAACGTGAACTGAAGAAAAGCATCAAAGTGCACAATGAAAGTCAGTCTTCTCCACAACCAAAACATTCCTTTAGTTCAAACAAAATGTCAAAATGATATTGCTAACCTTCTTGATATCAGAGGGATTGTTCATTAGGAATTTTCAACAACTGCACAGTTAACAAAGTTTACTATTTGAAAGTGCTGAAAAGGCTACATGGAAAAGTTAGATGAAAATGATCTGAACTTTTTGCCAAATCATGGCTCTTGCATCAGGGGGGCAATGGCTCTTGCTGTGTGACAATGAACCAAGTCACACAGCACCGTCTGTGCGGAGTTTTTACTCAGTAAACTAATAACTGTATTAGAACATCCTCCCTACTCATATAATCTGGCTCCCAATGACCTTTTTCTTTACCCAAAGATGAAGGAACATTTTAAAGGAAGATATTTTGTTAACATTTAGGACATCAAAGATAATACAATGTCAGTGCTGATGGCTATTCCAGAAAAAAAGTTCCAAAATTGCTTTGGAGCCTGGATTAGGCACTGGTATTGGTGCACAACTTTCCAAGGAAAGTACTTCAAAGGTGACTGTGGTGATATTCAGCAATGAGGTATGCAGTGCTTTTTCTAGGATGAGTTCACTTCATCATCTTATTTTGTACACAGTGTATATATCATTTATATGAAATTTTAGGACATGGAAACAAATTATGATTGTACACCTATGTCACCTATAAAATAAAACATTTTCAGAGTATGAGTTCATAGTAATAACATACAGCTAATTCTAGGTGTTGGATACTTCCACTCAATTATTTGTAATAGTTTGAGAGGACCCTAAAGCCAAAACATTTAGTACTGCCATTTTAAAAGACTATGTCTTTCAAATAGCCATGGAAGGATAATTTATTATTTTCCTTGTTTTTAATAATTAATGATGACACACATGCACATAGGTTCTGCTAGTCAGACATTTATTGCCTTAATATCATCAGTGTAACAATAGGATAAAATAACTAAAGTTAAAAGAAGACCAACTTGTTAGTATAATGCATTCCATTATGTGAAGTCAGAATTTCACAAATTCTTTGAATTACTAGAAAATTGTGTAGTTTCATAGTTCATCTCTGTCCACTCCCTAACAAAAACAGGAATTTTAAGTTGAAAATTAAAGAAGGAAGAAAGATCCCTTCACCCCAGGATTTTGAAGTTACAGTGAGCTATAGTCACTACACATAGCAAGAACATGTATCCACTTTCCCCCTCAAAAATTACCTGATCTGGATAGCTGCACATTCTTCTGTTTTACTGCTTTCTTGCCATGGGAAACTTCCATCTTAATGGCATGCTGAGTGGACTTTAAAACAAAGGGTTTCATAAGTAATGTATATTTCGTATGACACACAGTGAATAATTCCAGATAAAAAAATAAATGTGGTTACCTTCAACTGGCAATGTTTCTCAGAAAACCCTAAAAAAACAAAAAACACAGACAATCAATGTAAATGACAATATAAATGTAAATACGATAAAGCCAAACGTGCAGTTATGGAGAGTTAATATTGAGCTTAATCCTCAAGTTTGACTTTGTACATGATTATTTTAGCTCTGAAGTTGTTTTCGTTTTTCTTTTTTTATTGTGTACAGCAATATGACAGAAATAAACAAAGAAAAGAAAGGGAACATACATTTAATACACCGTCCACTTAAGATTTCTAAAGTATTTCAGAGGAAAACCATTCAAATACAGTAGTGCACATATGGCAATGTGAATGGTGTCTTTAATCAGAGGAGCAAATCACACCATTGAGAGGATAAATGACAACGCTTATGGCAGAAGCCTACAGCATAGCTTTAATGAGACACAAAAGCATCCTTTATACATATAAGTATTCATCTGATCTTTGTTTTGTTATTTATAAAGGACACACTTCTAATGACAGTACAGTTTAATCTATAATATATTTCTCTTAGATAAAGTATTTTTAATAGAGCAGCATGGATGTACACTTGTAGAATAATAGTTAATATAAACATTCCCTTTGTTCCATATCCATGTAAGCTGCAGATATACCTATATTTCTTCTACCATCTACTTTTGCCATCTAAGAGTTTCATTACCCACTCACCTAAGGACATATAAAATACATCAAAGAAATTATGAACAATACATTTCAAATATCAAAACATTTATCCAAAAAGAAAAAAATTGAAATGTCACAGAATATGAAATTAATAACCTTTTACGTTTCAAAATAAAAGCAATATTTGCTAAAAATAAGAAAAAGTTTTGAAAAAAACATGAATACATACATATATACACACATATATATTTAATTAAGTCATTTGTACATAGATCATAAGTACATTTATGCCATTATGGGATTCGATGTGTTGATTATTTGTACAATTTGGAGTACTTACACCCTACTAATCAACATAGCTTTCACCTCATTTCCCCAATTGCAGCATTAAGACATTTGTGTTCTACACCTGATAGATCCAACTTGTACTTGCAATATGCTCCATAGGTGTGATCCCCCTACTAACCCTCCCTCTATCAACCCATCCCCCTCCTTTCCCTTCTCCCTCCCCTTCCCTCCTTCATCCTAGCGTAAAGTTGCGTTTCATTATTCTTTCTTTTTTTTTTTTTTTTTTGCAGTTTTTGGCCAGGGCTGGGTTTGAACCCACCACCTCTGGCATATGGGGCCGGTGCCTTACTCCTTTAAGCCACAGGCACCGCCCCGTGTTTCTTTTTAATATGCAAGTGTGAGTGATTATAGATTGGTTTCACAGTAGCACTGAGTACATTAGACTTTTTTTTCCATTCCTGAGATACTTTACTAAGAAGATTATTTTCCAGCTCCATCCATGTAAACATAATAGAGGTAAAGTCTCTTTTTTTTTTTTTTAATGCTGCATAGTGCTTCATGGTATACTGGCTAGCAACCTGTAAAAGACTCAAACTGGACCAACACCTTTCTCCTCTAACAAAAATTGACTCTCACTGGTTAAAGGACTTAAACTTAAGACATGAAACTATAAAAAATTCATAGAGAGAGTGCAGGGAAATGCTTGAAAAAATTGGCCTGGAGAATATTTGATGAGGAGGACACCCCGGAAAATTGAAGCAACATCAAAAATACATTACTGAGATCTGATCAAATTAAAAAGTTTCTGCACTGCCAAGAAAACAGTAAATAAAGCAAATAGGCCGTCAGAATGGGAGAGGATTTTTTCAAGTTATATTTCTTTTTTTTTTTTTTCAAGTTATATTTCTGACAAAGGTCTAATAACCAGACTCCACAGAGAACTCAAAATTATGACTAAGAAAAAAAAAACAAGTGATTTCATTTAATTGTGGGCAAGAGATGTGAACAGAAACTTCTCTGAAGAAGACAGGCGCATGGTCTACAGACACATGCATGAAAAAAATGCTCACCATCTTTAATCATCTGAGAAATGCAAACAAAAACTACTATGAGATACCACCTAACTCCAGTAAGAGTATCCCACATCACTAAATTCCCAAACTCTAGATGTTGGTGTGGTTGTGGAGAAAAGGGAACACTTTTGCACTGCTGGTGGAAATGCAAGCTAGTACGTTCCTTTTGGAAGGAAGTTTGGAGAACACTCAGGGATCTAAATGTACACCTGACTTTTGATCCTGCAATTCCTCTTCTAGGTGTATATCCAAATGACCAAAAGTCATTTGGCAATAAAAATATTTGCACCAGATTGTTCATTGTAGCTCAATTCATAATTGCCAACTCATGGAAGATAATTACATTTTTATAAAATTAGTTTCCTTTGGTATATCCTATTAATCTTTTAAGATCTTTGGAAAATAGCCATTTTATAGAACAAAAAAATTGTCTTAAAAAAGCAGCCACTGCTTGTATTCAAAATAGTCTTATTTGATAATGTAATATCGATGCAACATGCATCAATGCAAATGCATCTCTGGCATTTGTGGAGAGGAGACATGCATCTCTCTGGTTTACCCCAATTCCAGCACTCTCCTGCTTCTAGTGATCTCTGGGGCAGCAACAATCTATCTTGTGTGACTGCCAGTTTCCTAAATCCATCTTGGTCAGTACTCTCAAGTTTCCTCATCATTAACTATAAAATTACCTAGTTAACTTTCTTCTTTCCACCCTCTTTCTCTACCCAGAATGTCTCTTCCCTTCGAAAAGTATTCTGTAACCCTGTGGTCTTCCATTGTTTTCATGGATTATTTCTGCCATTTCTTCCCTCTTCATTTAGCAAAACGATCTCACATTTATAACTTGATTTCTTTGTTTCATTGCTCCTTTTACTCCAGCTAAAATCACGCTCAGAAATAAGAGAAAAATAATGCCTTTTCTTGGTCCTGCTATGGTGAAACTGTTCTTCCAGGCTTTTTTTCCAGATTTCTCTATAGGCAAGTGTATACCCTTGCTACTCATGGGGATCCAAGGACCAGCAGCCTCAGCGTCACTTGTGTGTATTAGAAATGAAGATACCTAGACCTACTGAATCACAAAGTGCATTTTTAACAAGGTATCCAGGAGATATCAGAAAGTTTGAGAAGCTCTGGTCTGCAGTGATTTGCTTCCACATTTCCTTACCCGAGCTTCCCCTTTAGAATCTCACCACCAGTCCCTCCGTGTAACATACACCAAGATGAAAAGGCACCACAAATCATCAAGTTTCTGATGGACTTTTTATCAGGCTATACTTTCCAATATATCTTCATAACTAACCCTCTTCTCTCCATTCTAGCTTCCTAATTGTGAAGTATATGATACTACTGTTCAATAAAGTAAAATAGTTTATATGCCACTGAATTATATACATTTGTGCCTGACCCTATGCTCCCTTTCCTCTGTGTTAGATGAAACACACCTCTGCATGATCAGAGACTTCAGTCTTTCATGCCTCCCTAACAGTGAGGAACATGGGAGCAGCGGGGGTATGTGCTCTCTGTCTCTGACACATTTTGAAACTGGGAGCTCACTTTATATTCTTGCCACCTTTGTAATGCCCTGTTCCACTTTGCACTAAGAAATTACTATTTTTTTCCTATGTACTCAATTTTAATTTAAGGACAATTAATGACAATTAAGGACATGGTAGGGGTAGGGAAAGTGGAGAGCAGAGAGAGAAAGGAGGGAGGTGTGGGGAAAAGAATAGCAGAGAGCAGGGAGGAGAGGGAGGTGGAGCCTTGGTGTGTGCCACACCTTTTAGGGACAAGATAGGATTGCAAGAGGGATTTTGCCTAACAAATGCAATCAGTGTAACCTGGTTTCATGTACTCTCAATGAATCCTTAACATTAAAAAAAATGAAATTGATTTCTTTTAAGACAGTATAAAAGTTAAATTTTTTTGTATTACTAATTGGCTGTCCTGTTTCTACAGTGTAGAAAATTGTATTCTTTGAATAGCTCTAACAAATATAAATTTAATCTTTCTACTTTGTGATAGAATTAGAGCTAAAAAATTATATGCCCAACCCTCTTCAAGTATTTTTTAAAATTTTTGAATTAATATAGCTATTTCTTTTGTTCAGCAATTTGATGCAAATGCTTAAATACAAAATGTTCAGTACAGAGGAAGGAAATGGCTTAGTATTTTACAAAGCTTCTTGAAAATCAGAAAAACTGGTAGCATTTGATTCCACCTCAAAATTTCTATAAGCAAACACTCTTAAACAATGCCACCACATATAATCTACAATTGTAAACAAAATTTCACATTTTCTTCACACTGTATAGAAATACACATCACAAATGTACAATTAGAATTAATACAGAATATTTGCAAAATGAACAAAATTTAGGCCTAGACCAAAAACATATTCCGATTTGTTGAAAATAAGTTGACTAGACATTATTTTACCATCTTACGCTAATTTACAATTATAAAATTTTAATTAAACATACTAGATTGAGGTGCTAAGAATGTGTGCACTATCTATACTTAAAGTCAATGCCCTATAATTTTATAAATCCAAATTTCAAAAGGAAGGATTCTGTTTATTGAATAATGGAATCCTCTTTTGGATCACTTAGTTTCTATTGCCTATATCAGGACTGTTCATATGAACGTATATTCTCACTACATACAGAAACACTATAGAGTCCCTTTAGGAACTGCAATAATCATACATGAATAATTACTGAGGATTAAGGTACCTAACAAAATTACTGAATTCCAACATGGTCTTTTTTATTGTTATGAACCAAGAGTCCCATTACAACACACTCCTAAATTCAGAGTTTTAGAATTACTGAAAATGATTTAGATTATTTGAGTAATTATACTCATACCTTCCGCTTACCCAAATAACTGAGTAAAATTCATGCTACATTAAACTTCCATTATAAAAACAAACTAATAGAGCAATGGACAACATGCCTGACTACTGTTATAAAAAGAATTTTTCCCATTATAATTTTGAAGGCTTTGTTGGGAAGCCCATTTCAGTAAATCAAGTAAGAGTCATGTATTGATTTGAAACTTCTTAGTTCAAAAGTTTACAAAGAGAAATATTTGTATAGATGAAAAAGCCTTCTCCAAATTCATTTCTTACAGCTTCCTTATTCTTTATTTCTTCACCCAGGCCAAATTTTATACTTGATAATTATGTGAGATTCTATATAATCACTACATGAAGTAGAAGTTTACTTCTACTTATACACACCTCTTATTTGTATAGCACTCAGTAATCACTTTGACAATTTATTATTTCAAATACATGCCAACTCTTTGAGAGAAAATGGGAGTTTTTGTTGGCCATTCCTTATCATAGAAACACATTGTTAATTCTCTAAGTATCATTTATCATTTACTGTCTTTTTTACTTTTTTTTTTTTAGAGAAAGAGTCTTACTTTTCACCCTCGGTAGAGTGCAGTGGTATCACAGCTCACAGCAATCTTCAGCTCTTGGGTTTAGGTGATTCTATTGCCTCAGCCTCCAGAGTAGCTGGGACTACCGGTGCCCATTACAATGCCCAGCTATTTTTTTGTTGCTGTTTGGCCAGAGCCAGGATTGAACCTGCCACCCTCAGTATATGGGGCCAGCACCATACTCAATGAGGCACAGGTGCTACCCCCCTTAGTATTTTATATGTTTAATTTTTTCTTTTTTTATTGAATCGTAGCTGTGCACATTAATGCAACTATGGGGTACAGTGTGCTGGTTCTGTACACAATCTGAAATACTTTCATCAAACTGGTTAATATAGCCTTCACCACATTTTCTTAGTTATGTGTTTAGACATTTATACTACCCTCCCTCCACTCACCCTATCCCTCTCCCCCTCTTAATTTTAAGAGTGTGCCTGAGGGTTCCCTTCTGATATTCCCAAATTAACGACAAGATATTATTCCAGAATCCACATTAAAACTTGATTTTTTTTTTAAAATGTGGTGCTTTTCTAAACACAAAGGGCCATCTGAATGTTTCTTAAAAATTTTTTATGTTAGACATTCTGTCTGAATATGCTCTAAATCTATACTCAAAGGATGAATGGTTAACAACCACTGGTACTTTGACCTTCTCTACTGAAAAAAATCATGTGACACCACACATTGTAAATTATAGTAATTATAAATATCCTTTGTCAATAGAATCAGAAGGATAGACCATCTAACTGTTTAAAAACCTAAGCCAATGGGCGGCGCCTGTGGCTCAGTCGGTAAGGCGCCGGCCCCATATACCGAGGGTGGCGGGTTCAAACCCGGCCCCAGCCAAACTGCAACCAAAAAATAGCCGGGCGTTGTGGCGGGCACTTGTAGTCCCAGCTACTCGGGAGGCTGAGGCAAGTGAATCGCTTAAGCCCAGGAGTTCGAGGTTGCTGTGAGCTGTGTGAGGCCACGGCACTCTACCGAGGGCCATAAAGTGAGACTCTGTCTCTACAAAAAAAAATAAATAAATAAAACTTAAGCCAATGAAAAATCTATATAATACAAGAAAGAAAACTTAAATTTAGGCCATAAGAAGATTTAACTAAGATTGAAAATGCACTAATTTCCTCATTTTAAATCTCTTCTCTTTCAATGTTATAATTTGAATCTCTTAAAACAAGAAGTGAATTAAAACACAGTAATTGTTAAACCATTTTTCAAAAAATCAAGTGTCCCTGCACCTTAAATTTTCTGTACTGTTCCATTTATCAGTCTTTTGTGCAAGAGGTAGCAATTCATGGCACAGGGGTCACATTTTGCTTTTCCTGCTAAGTTAATGATGCTCATCAAACCTCATCCAAATCCTTTACTTCTTTTATTGTTGGGGATTCATTGAGCGTACAAACATCCAGGTTACACTAATTGCATTTGTCAAGCAAAGTCCCTCTTATAAATGTGTTCCTATTACTCTTTCAGCTGCTGCTTTTTATTTTCCCTCTTGTCTGCCTGCTCTGTCTGGGCAAGAAGGTAGTCACACATGGCTTCAGCTACTTCCTTAGTCACGACTGTAAACAACAATTTTCCTCATCCACTATTCAAAGTTGTTTGGCATAGTAAACAAGTCTGAAATTGGAGAAGACAACTTAGTCTTTGCTGCTGTTTGTTGCTGTACTCTTACTTCAGCTGCCTCTGCCAAGTGCATCAATGTCTTTCTTTCTGGGCTTTCTCAAAATTTTACACCCATTACATTTGTATATTGAGGAACACATTATTTTTGCCTCATAGCATTCACAATAGTTTTTAAGACAGCCTGATCATTTGCAATTACATCCTTTGCTATGAAATCAATCTGATTCTCCCTCCTTTCCTTTCACTTGAAGCCTTCTGGATTTCTGTCAAGGCATGCTTTTATTGCTTTTTGTCTTTCATTTTCATGTTCCAAATTATTATAATAACTAGTAAAATTGTGGATGTTGTAAAATTCACTATTTGCACTGCAATCACAATATAATGTCAAACACAGTGATATTTTACACTTACAGGGCTTTCTAGGCCCAATGGAAGACACAGATGGGATTATACCATTGAATGGAAGCCTCGACTGGATCTGGACACCAAATATTCCAACAAAGTTAGAATAGCTTGCTACAGACACGTATGAAGACTGCTGTAGCTGAGTAAAGTACTGAGCTGGAAGCACAGCATAGCCCACAATCCCTGTTCCCAGGGCTGTGGCCAAGACACTGCCAGGACAAGGCCTGGTGGCCCGTTGGTGAGGTTGGGCTGAATCTGTGGCAGTGTTGCGGCAGGCATGATGAGCCGGTCCTGTGGTTGGCTGGTAGTTATGATTTGTGAAGTTGGATTGATTGGTTGGGAGCAACTTGTTTGACAACCTAAGCCACGATAATTGGAACGGACATCTGAACTGGGGTTGTATTCACAACCAATGGCTTTGCTTGCTGGCTTTGAGTGTTTTTACTGGGATTCTATCTGGCTGGGGTGAGCTACTGGTTGTGTGGCAGTAACAAGTCAGACATAATAAAACTTGCTTCCAGGTAACTGAATCTTCCGGACATTGAGAGCAGTTTCCAGACGTGCAATTGCTTTAAACTTTGATGTGCTTACTCCCCTAACAGTGATGGTCTGCACAGTTGATTCCACTGCCTTATTTGGTGATTTCAAAGGAGATATGGCTATTTTCTTTAGTGTCTGTGTTGTGTAATTTAAAGGCGATCCAATAAAACCACTTTCAGATATTGTTGTGGTCTTTCATGGAGTTCTGGGAATAGACTGTGAAAGAACCCTATCTGCAATGACTGGAGGTGATACTTGAGTTGTCTGTCCTGTAACTGCTTTCCTACTACTTGGTTTTGCAAAGATCAGCTTCTTGATTACCAAACCAGAGGTTGGTATTTGAGGCTTCTTAGCAATCTGTAGTGTTTTTTACTGTTTGGTCTATAACAAGGGCTGTGTTACACTATTCATCTGTTGGCTTCCTGGGGTCAGTGCTAAGACTCCAATGACAGGTTTCACCTCTGGCCTTCTTCCCATAATTAACTATTTTAATTTGCTGTAGTGGTAACTTACTATCTCCTGATTGGGCCTCAGTTGTAACTTTCTGAGTCTGTGGTAGTTGGCTTTGGGGTAGTGCTAGAATGAGACTTAACCAAAGTGGTTAAACCACTGTTCATCTGGTTTAAGTTTCTGACTACCAGTTTAACATCAGCTGTCTGTGATACTTTGTTTAACATAATATGATGGACTGATATAGTCATAGGAATCTGAGCACCAAATTTCTGAACGCCACTTGGAAAAGCTGGTTTCACTGTGGTGTTACAATTTGCCTTAGTAATTGTGGCATTCCCTGTAACTTGGTTAGTGTGCTTACTGTCCACTGTAATTGGTTCCGTGGAAATAGGCATGGCTGTAGAGCCACCAGTAAAATTTATGTTGACAATTTCTTCCACTTCTGTCTCTAGGAGAATTGGATCTTCCCCAGCTTCAATACTATGGTCACCAACTGAAGTTATACCAGTGTCCATTATCTCCTCTGGAAGCAAACCTTTCACTTTGGCAGGGACCACCTCCATGATCATTCTCCTGCTAGAAAGTTAATCAGGCACAAACCCAGCAGCTCTCTGAGCTCCCACTATCTGTGGCAGCAGCAGTAGCTGCCTTGGAGACTCAGGGCAGGGACTGTTCAAATTCACTCACCCAGAACCATTCTACCGCTTCACCACATAACACGTAGGCCCTTGCCACCCATGCACCCTCTCCAGAAATTGTATCATTTGACCAACCTGAATCATGCCACCTGATCCTTTTCACTTAGTGTACTTCCTCCCTGTCTTCTTCTTCCCGGGAGTTCCCACCTGTGAGCTTAGGTGCCATCTGACTGGTCATAAAATCAATCAAATATTTTCCCTGAAAATCTGAATGCACAGTTAACCCTTTGCCAGGAGCCTGGATGCCTGAAAGTATACCCCCTGCAGAGCCCAGAGTGTTTGGTGAATTCACAGAGAGGCCCAGGCATTGTGTAGACATCTAGATGGCATCATGGACAGCGACTAGTGAGGAAGCGGGGGCTGCAGAGAGAGAGTGGTGTCTGGAGAGAGAGGGATGTGGAGATGGTGTGCAGCCAGCAGAGGAACTGACACCCAAGTTCTGACATTAATGGGCAACTTTCCTGACTCCCTTACCCACCAGAGGGGACCAGAGTCTAGCCCCATGGGTTTGCTGGACAGAATGCCTGTGAATTCCTAAATCTGGATGCTTGAAACTCTGAACTCTTTCTCGTGAACAGTGATTGTACTCCCTTGGACAATCTGATTAGAACTTTCAACCTGGAATGTCTACCTGGGGACCCTCCAAAGTTGAGTTGTAGTTGTTTTGTAGTGGAGAGTTATAGATTCTCCTCCTCTAGCTGTTACTGGTGTGGGGGATGTGGGGCAACACAGATGTTTATATAGTTCTACAGCTGAGATTCAACAGGATTGACCTTTCACAATGGTCAAAGGCTGTAGGGGAAAAGCCACAATCACAAGCTCCAGGTCACTGGTAATGGGCTGCTTAGCACCAGTACCTGAAGCCACCAAACCAAACTTGCCCCACAAGTTTTAAATGCAATATTGTAGAAAATACTCCTGGGGAAGAACCAGTGGAAGAACTTTGGCAACATGAAAAATCAGTGAAGATCACCTACACCAAGGGATGACAAAGGAGATACAACAAAAGATACTATTCATTGAGAAGTGGCTCAAACGTCAGAAACAGAATTCAGAATATGGTTGAAAAATAAGATGAATAGAATGGAGGAAAAGATGAAAAGAGACATCCAAAAAACTGTTCAAAAGTTGTCTCAAGAAACTAAAGAATTCAAAGACAAAGTCACCAAGGATATGAACATAATGAGAAAGATATAGCAGAGCTTAATGAAATGAAAAAAGTGTTCTAAGAACTTTGAAATACAGTAGGGTTCCTCACTAATAGAGTTTAGCAGGTAATAAAGTGTATCAGAAATTAAAGACAAGGCTTTTGAATGATACCAATTATTCAAACAGGCAGAAAACAGGAGAATCAGAACAGAACATTCTCTGAAAGAGTTGTGGGGCCATTCCAAAAGATCAAACATCCAAAGTATAGAGATTCCTGAAGAAGAAAATGATGATCCTTAAGGCACAAATGCTTGACTCCAAGATATTATGCAGGAGAATTTCCAAAGCATTGCAAGAGATACAAAATTTCAGATAGTAGAAAGTTTCAGAACCCCAGCACAATGCAATCTAAATAAACCATTTCTTAGATACATTGTATTTAACTTTGCCAAAATTAATATCAAAGAAAAAGTCCTACAAACAGCCAAGCGTAACAAAAATCTTACCGACAAAGGGAAAAATATTAGGTTGATTGCACATCTTTTAGCCAAAACTTTTCAAGGCAGAAGAGGATCATCATGGACCTTCAATCTCCTAAAACAAAATAACTTTTAGCCCAGAATCCCATATCCAGATAAAATGAGTTTCATTTGTGACGGAGAAATCAAATACTTCACTGATACCCACATGTTGAGGAAATTTGCCATAACAAGATGAGTTATCCAGGAAATACACAGAACCATTTTCCGTAATGACCAGCACAGTTGTCTACCACCCAAAGAAATACACCCAGAATTTAAACAACAAAGCCTAGATTTCACAATGGTCAAAGGGTTAAAAATATGCACTAGACATTTGAAAAAGAAAACAACCAAAATACTACCATACCTATCAATTATCTCAATTAATGTGAATAGCCTAAATTCTCCCCTAAAGGCACAGAATGGCTGACTGGTTTTAAAAAACTAAGGCCAGTAATTGTTGCCAATGGGGTCTCATCTTACCTCAAAGGACAAAGAAAGACTCAGAGCGAATGAATGGAGATCAGGCAAATGGACATCAGAAAAAAGCAGGGATAGCAATCTTAGTTGCAGATATAATTGAATTAAAACAAAAACAAATAACAAAATACAACGACAGATACTAAATATTTGTCAAGGGCAACAATCAACATGAATAGCTTTCAATAATTAACATTTCTGTGCCCTTTCTGAATGTTCCTCTATTTACAAAACAAACCCTAATGGATCTGAACACTATGATATCTTCCTGTACTATAAATAACTGGACATTTTAAATACCCCTTTAGCTATTCAGGATAGATCATCCAAAAAGAAACTAAGAAATAATGGTGTTAAACTTGACCCTCGAAAAAAATGGACATAACCGACAACTACAGAATCTTTCATCCTAATAAAACTGAATACACATTTTTTTCATCAGCCCACAGATCATATCTTCAAAACTGATCATATCTTCAAACACAAGTCTAACCTCAATGCATTTAAAATAATACCAATTATACCTTCTAGCAAAAGAAATATACATACTCAAAGTCATGGAAGTGAAATAAGCTTAGTATAAATGGTAGCTAGGTCAAAGATGAGATTAAGAAAGAAATCATCAGATTTGGGGAACAAAATGATAATGAAGACACAAACTATCAAAACCTGTGGGATACTGCAAAGGCAGTCCTAAGAGGGAAATTCATAGCATTAGAAGTCTTCATCAAGAAAAGAAGAGGAGAGCAAGTCAGCAACCTAATAGCCTATCTTAAGCAACAGGAAACGAAAGATAAATCCAACTGCAAACCCAGCAGATGAAAAGAAATAACCAAACTTAGAGCAGAATTAAATAGAATTGAAAACAAAAGAATCACTCAGTAGGTCATCATAACAGAAAGTTGGGTTTTTGAAAAGATTAATAAAATTAATTAACCTTTGGCTAGACTAAGCAAAAGAAGAAAAATAAAATCTCTAAGAACATCAATCAGAAACAGTAAAGGGGGGGGGACCCAGATACCACAAAAATTCAAAAAATTCTCAATGACTACCACAAAATAACTCTATTCTCAGATACATGATAATATAAAGGAAATTGACCAATACCTGTAAGCATATCACCTTCCTAGATGGAACCCGAAAAGAATTAGAAATTTTGAATAGACCTTTATCAAGCACTAAACTATCAACTATACAAAATCTCCCCAAAATAAAAATTCAAATGGTGCACATCAGAATTCTATCAAACCTTCAAAGAGGAACTAGTACCTATATTACATAACCTATTCCAAAACATAGAAAAGGAAGAAATCCTCCCCAACACATTTTACAAAGCAAATATCACCTTGATCGTCAAAACATGTAAGGCCCCAACAAAGGAAGAAAAATATACATGAATATCATTAATGGATATCGATGCAAAAATATTCAATAAGATCCTAGCAAACAGAATTCAGTGACACATCAAAAAAGTTTTATACCATGATCAAGTTGGTTTTATCCCAGGGTTATGAGTTTGGTTCAACATACATAAATCTATAAATATAATATAGCACATAAAAAATAAAAAAATATATCACCACATGATTCTATCTATTGATGCAGAAAAGGCTTCTGATAATCGAGCATCATTTCATGATTGGAACACTTAGGAAAACAGGGTTAGATGGGACATTTCTTAAACTGATAGAGGCCATCTACAGAAAACCCAAAGTCAATATCATATTGAATGAAGTAAAATTGAAAACATTTCCACTCAGATCTGGAACTAGACAAGGATAGTGTCTCCACTGCTATTCAACATCCATTTCAATCAGGTAAGTGAAGGAGATCAAGGGTATTCAAATGGGGACAGAAGAGGTCAAACTCTTGCTTTTCACATATGACATGATACCCCATTATACCTGGAAAACCCCAGGGACTCAACTACAAAACTTTTAGAACTGATCAAGGAATATAGCAGTGTCTCAGGACACAAAATCCATACCTAGAAATCAGTAGCTTTTATATATTCCAATGATAGTCAAACTGAAAATATAATCAAAGATTCTGTTCCTTTTACAGTAGTGCCAAAGATGATGAAATATCTGAGAATTTATCTTACAAAGGATGCAAAAGAGCTTTATAATTATACCATGGAAAATATTCAGCCATAAAAAAATGAAGACTTGGTGGAACAAAGTTTTCTTAGTAAAGCATCAAAAGAATGGAGAAGCAAGAATCCAATGTACTCTATTCCAATATGAAGGCAGCCCCTAATACAGGGGCGGGGGCTAAGAGAATGAGCAAGTGGGAAGAGGGGTGGAGGGAAAGGGCTGGGGTGGCAGGGTATGTTACACCTCTTGTGCGTGGGGCACAACTATAAGAGGGACTTCATCTAACAAATGCAATCAGTGTAACCTTATTTTTTGTACCCGCAATGAATCACAAACAATAAATAAACAAATAAGTGAATAAATGAATTAAAATGGAGACTTTACATCTTTTATTTTTACCTGGATGCAGTTGGAACATATTCTTCTCAGTAAAATATCTCAAGAATGGAAACAAACAAACAAAAAAAAGTGTTCAATGTACTCAATACTATTATGAAACCAATATATAAACACTTATACTCTCATAAGAATGACAAAACACAAATACAGTCTAACAAGAGGAATGGGAGATGGGAGGGGAAGAGAGAAGGTGATAAGTGGGAAGAGGGAGGTTATTTGCTTGGATCTCACCTAAAGTACATAATGCAAATGTATACTTCAAAATAACTGAAGAGTAAATTTTGTCTTACCATAAAAAATAAATGAAGTGGTGGTTATGTTAATCAGTTTGATTTAAGCATTCCAATTGTATATCAAATCACCATATTATGCTCCATAAATGCATACAGTTATGATTTAATAAAAAAATTAAAAGAACATGCACAACTTATCACCATTTCACTTCTCTTTCTTCTCCTTGTATGCATGCAATTGGTGACTTTCCTTGGCTCTTACAATATATCAATGCATTTTAAGCAAATTCTGTGTCAAATAGCTTTTTCAGAAATATATAATTGTTACCTTCGACTTGTTCATTTACTGTATTTTTTCCTTTTTGATTAGAAGCCTCAGATGAATACCCAAGATCCTTCTTTTTAAGATTCTGTGAGATGCTCTGTGAAAATTAATAACAACATTGAGTTTGAAATAAATTAAAATACTAAGGTCCTTGAAGATTTCCTAATCACTACCTTAAAGTATTAAGGTTCATGAAAATTTCCCAATCAGAATTTTTTATGAAAAAGCAGTTATAATAAAAGCAGTATCTGTTTAAAAGGAAAACACTGCAATTGAAGACTTCATATTTGGTCTCCAGATGAAGCCTGTATTACATCTGTTTTTCATGACTGATTCTGTGAACTAAACAGGGAGCTAAAAAAAAAAAAGAAAGAAAGACCCACCTAATATTCAATGGTTAATTGAGAAAATATAAATTTATATGCCTATGTCAACAAGGAATTTTCTTCAAAATACATAACTCTAATCTTCACTCCCCACCAAAAATAAGTGAACATTATAAGAACATACAATATACTGACTATAATACTTACAACATTAAATACATTGATATTCCTTATTCTAGAAATATGTTGGTGATAAATTAGTATTGGCCAAATGGGAACCTTTGGAGTATGTCATTATGAACATAAACTGAACATTATCCAAGCTTCTTTATTTAGGTAAACAATACTTTAAAACAAATTTATATTTTTCAAACTTTAGATTGATATGAGGGCATAAACTTTTAGATAACATTGTTTTCATTTCTAAAATAATTTTCAATTTTTAGTTGAGCCCTTCACCCAAGAGACATGCTGAACACTTTGACATTGTGCACATTAGATCGGATCCCACCAATCACCCTCCCTTCATCTTCTCTCCTCTCTGCCTCCTCTCTCCTCCATCTCATGAGACTAGCATTTTTGTTAGATGTGGGCTTGTAGTTGTTTATATATTGGTTTCATATTAGTATTGAGTATATTGGATACTTGCTTATCCATTCTATTTTTTATTATTTATTAAATCATAGCTGTGTACATTGATATGATCATGGGGCATCATTCACTAGCTTCACAGACCGTTTGATACACTTTCATCACACTGGTTAACATAGCCTTCCAGGCGTTCTTTCAGTCACTGTGCCAAGACACTTACATTCCACATGTACCAAGTTTCACATATACCCTTGTAAGATGCACCGCTGATGTAATCCCACCAATCCCCTTCCCTCCACCACCTTCCCCCTCCCTCCCCTCCATTTCCCCCTTCTCCCTATTCTTAAGTTGTAAGTGGGTTATAGCTTTTATGTGAAAACCCTAAATTAGTTTCATGGTAGGGCTGAGTACATTGGGTACATTTTCTTCCATTCTCGAGATACTTTACTAAGAAGAGTATGTTCCAGCTACATCCATGTAAACATGAAAGAGGTAAAGTCTTCATCTTTCTTTAAGTCTGCATAATGTTCCATGGTGTACATATACCACAATTTACTAATCCATTCGTGGATCGATAGGCACTTGGGCTTTTTCCATGACTTAGCAATTATGAATTGGGCTACAATAAACATTCTGGTACAAATATCTTTGTTATGTTGTGATTTTTGGTCTTCTGGGTATATGCCCAGTAGAGGGATTACAGGATCGAATGGCAGATCTATTTTTAGATCTCTCGTGTTCTCCATATCTCTTTCCAAAAGGAATGTATTAATTTGCATTCCCACCAGCCATGCAAAAGTGTTCCCTTTTCTCCACATCCACGCCAACATCTCTGGTCTTGGGATTTTGTGATATAGGCTAGTCTCACTGGAGTTAGATGATAACTCAAAGTAGTTTTGATTTGTATTTCTCTGATGATTAAAGATGATGAGCATTTTTTCATGTGTCTGAAGGCAGCACACGTATCTTCTTCAGAGAAGTTGCTCTTCAAATCCCTTGCCCAGCCTGCGATGGGATCCCTTGTTCTAGTTTTGCTAATGCATTTGAGTTCTCTGTGGATTCTGGTTATTAAACTTTGTAGGAGACATAACATGCAAATATCTTCTCCCATTCTGAGGGCTGTTTCTTGCTTTAATGTGTTCTTGGCTGTGCAGCTTTTTAGTTGGATCAAGTACCAGTAGTGTATTTTTGAAGCTGCTTCAAATGCCCGGGGGGTCCTCCTCATAAAATACTCGCCCAGACCGATTTCCTCAAGGGTTTTCCCTGCACTCTCCTCTAGTATTTTATAGTTTCATGTCTTAAGTTTAAATCTTTAATCCACTGAGAGTCTATCTTTGTTAATGGTGAAAGGTGTGGGTCCAGTTTCAGTCTTCTGCAGGTTGCCAGCCAGTTAACCCAGCACCATTTGTTGAATAGGGAATCTTTTCCCCACTGAATGTTTTTAATTGGCTTGTCAAAGATTAAATAACGTTAAGTAGCTGGATTCATCTCTTGGTTCTCTATTCTGTTCCAGACATCTACTTCTCTGTTTTTTTGCCAATACCATGCTGTTTGATCACTATCGATTTGTAGTATAGTCTGAGGTCTGGTAGAGTAATTCCTCCTGCTTTATTTTTACTTCTGAGTCATGTCTTCTTGGCTATTCGAGGTTTTTTCTGATTCCATATAAATGAAGTATTGTTTTTTCAAGATCTTTAAAGTATGACAGTGGAGCTTTAATAGGGATTGCATTGAAATTATATATTGCTTTGGGTAGTATGTACATTTTAACAATGTTGATTCTTCCCAGCCATGAGCATGGTATGTTTTTCCATTTGTTAATATTTTCAGCTATTTCTTTTCTTAGAGTTTCACAGTTCTCTATATAGAGATCTTTCATGTCCTTTGTTAGATAAATTCCCAAATATTTCATCTTCTTTGGCACTACTGTGAATGGGATAGAGACCTTAACTGTTTTTTCAACTTGACTATTGTTGGTATATATAAAGGGTACCGATTTATGAATGTTGATTTTGTAACCTGAGACACTGCTGTATTCCTTGATCACTTCTAAGAGTTTTGTAGTAGAGTCCCTAGTGTTTTCCAGATATACTATCATATCATCTGCGAAGAGAGAAAGTTTGATCTCTTCTGACCCTATATGGATACCCTTGATTGCCTTTTCTTCCCTAATTGCGGTGGCTAAAACTTCCATTACAATGTTAAAAAGCAATGGAGATAATGGGCAGCCTTGTCTGGTTCCTGATCTGAGTGGAAATGATTCCAATTTAACTTCATTCAATATGATATTGGCTGTGGGTTTGCTGTAGATGACCTCTATCAGTTTAAGAAAAGTCCCTTCTATACCGATTTTCTTAAGTGTTCTGATCATGAAGGGATGCTGGATATTATCAAAAGCTTTTTCTGCATCGATTGAGAGAATCATATGGTCTTTGATTTTTAATTTATGTGCTGAATTACATTTATAGATTTACGTATATTGAAATAGTCTTGAGACTCTGGGATAAAACCGACTTGGTCATGATGTATAATTTGTTTGATGTGTTGCTGGATTCTGTTTGTTAGGATCTTGTTGAATATTTTTGCATCTATATTAATTAGTGACATTGGTATATAATTTTCTTTTCTTGTTGGGTCTTTTCCTGGTTTGGGGATCAGGGTGATGTTTGCTTCATAGAACATGTTGGGTAGTCTTCCCTCTTTTTCTACCTTTTGGAACAGCATGAGTAATATAGGTACTAATTCCTCTTTAAAGGTTTGGTAGAATTCTGACATGAAACCATCTGGTCCCGGGCTTTTCTTTTTAGGGAGGTTTTGTATGGTTGATGCTATTTCCAAAGTTGATATGGGTCTGTTCAACATTTCCACTCGATTCTGGCTAAGTCTTGGAAGGTGATGTGCTTCCATGTATTGGTAAATTTCCTTCAGATTTTCATATTTCTGAGAATAAAGTTTCTTGTAATATTCATTAAGGATTTTTTTTGATTTCTGAGGAGTCTGTTGTTATTTTGTCTTTGTTGTTTCTGATTGATGAGATTAGAGAGTTTACTCTTATTTTCCTGATTAGGTTGGCCAAAAGTTTATCTATTTTATTGACCTTTTCTTTTTTTGTGTGTTTTTTTGGCTGGGGCTGGGTTTGAACCCGCCACCTCTGGCATACGGGACTGGCACCCTACTCCTTGAGCCACAGGCTCCGCCCTTTATTGACCTTTTCATAAAACCAGCTTTTTGATTTATTGATCTGTTGTATTATTCTTTTGTTTTCAATTTCATTTAATTCTACTCTAATTTTGGTTATTTCTTTTCTTCTACTGGCTTTTGGGTTGGAATGTTCTTCCTTTTCCTGTTGCTTGAGATCTCTCAGTAAGTTGTTAACTTCCTCTCTTTCCATTCTCTTGAGGAAGGCTTGCAGTGCTATAAATATCCCTCTTAGAACTGCCTTTGCGGTGTCCCAGAGGTTCTGAATGTTTGTGTCTTCATTATTGTTTTGTTCCAAAAAAATTAGCGATTTCTTTCTTAATCTCATCTCTGACCCAGCTATCATTCAGCATGTTATTTAACTTCCATGTTTTTGTATGAGTATTCAGATTCCTGTTGTTACTCAACTCAAGTCTTATTCCATGGTGGTATGAGAAGATGCATGGAATAATTTCTATTCCTTTAAATTTACTGAGGTTAGACTTGTGACTTAAGATGTGATCAATTTTGGAGTAAGTTCCATGAGCTGATGAGAAGTATATGTATTCAGTTTTGTTGGGATGAAATGTTCTGTAGATGTCTGCTAAATCCAAATGTTGGCTGGTTAGGTTTAAATCTAAGATTTATTTGCTCAGCTTCTTTTTGGGGGATCGATCCAATACTGCCAAAGGAGTGTTGAAATCTCCGATATTATGGAGCTGGAGGAAATCAAGTTGCTCATGTCTGTTAGAGTTTCTCTTATAAATTGAGGTGCATTCTGGTTGGGTGCGTAGATATTAATAATTGAGATCTCATAATGTTAAGTATTACCTTTAACAAATATCAAGTGACCATTCTTGTCCTTCATTAATTTTGTTGGTTTAAAGCCTATTGTATCTGCAAATAGAATTGCAACACCTGCGTTTTTATGATTACCATTTGTCTGAAATATGGATGACCATTCTTTCACCAGGAGTCTGTATTTGTCTTTTAAGTTAAGATGTGACTCTTGTATGCAACAAATATCTGGCCTGAGTTTTTTTTTTTTTTATTTTATTTTTTTTTTTTTTTGGGTTTTTGGCCGGAGCTGGGTTTGAACCCGCCACCTCCGGCATATGGGACCAGCGCCCTACTCCTTGAGCCACAGGGGCCGCCCATGGCCTGAGTTTTTGTATCCAGTCAGCTAACCTATGCCTCTTTAGAGGACAGTTTAAGCCATTCACATTAATGGAGAATATTAATAAGTCTGGTGAAGTTTTGGGTATCGAGTTTTTCAAAAGTCCAGTGGGCATTTTTAACACTTTCGCCAGTGTTGAAATTGGAGTTTCATCCGAAGTTTATGAGTGAGTTTACTTTTGTGGTATAGGATTGGGTTGGTCATTATGGAGGATAGGTCTGAGAATATCCTGAAGAGCTGGTTTGGTTATGGCAAATTTCTTCAACATATGAATGTCATTAAAGTATTTAATTTCTCCATTATAAATAAAACTCAGTTTAGCTGGATACCAGATCCGGGGTTGAAAGTTATTTTGCTTTAGGAGATTAAAAGTCAGTGACCACTTTCTTCTGGCTTAAAAAGTTTCAGCAGAGAGATCTGCAGTCATTATCATATTCTTCCCTTTGAAGGTAATGGTTTTCTTTCTCCTGGAAGCTTTGAGAATTTTCTACTTCATATTAACTTTAGTGATGTTAATTATGATATGCCTGGGGGATGTGTTATTGAGGTTGAGTCATGCTGGGGTTCTGAAGCTGTCCGCTATCTGAATTTCAGAATCTCTAGGCATGGCTGGAAAATTCTCTTTCATAATTTCATGCAGAAGGGCCTCTGTGCCCAGCGAGGCCACTTCATCTGTTTCTGGAACTCCAATGATTCGGATATTCGCCTTCTTTGAATTATCCCAGAGCTCTCGGAGAGAATGATCCGTTTTTGCTCTCCATTTCTCTTCCTCTTTGAGTGTTTGGTAGTGTTCAAAGGCTTTATCTTCAATGTCAGAAATCCTTTCTTCTGCTTGTTCCACTCTGTTACTGAAGAATTCTACTGTATTTTTCATATCTTTGAGGGCTGCAAGTTCTTGCTTCAGTGTGTCTTTGGTGGTTTTGTCTTTAAATTCGTTAAATTCTTGAGAATACTTTTGAATTTCTCCTCGAATTCCTAATTCCACTTTATTAATCTTGTCTGCAATCCAAATTCTGAATTCGATTTCTGACATCTCAGCCAGTTGTTTATCAATGGGATCTTCATTTACGCCTGCCATATCTTTCCTTGGGGGGGTTGATCTATTCTGATTATTCATGTTACCAGAGTTTTTCGCTGATTCTGCCCCATGGTTGTTTTACTCCCTTTGATTTTTCCCCCTGGGGCTTTGTCGAGGGCCTGTACAGTGTTGTGGCCTGAGAAACTGGGGTCCTGTCTGGTGTGGTGGGGCTAAGTGGTTCTGTCTTGTTTTCAGTTGGTTTCTGTTCCACCCTAGTGAAACAGATACTCCGGACTGAAGTCTCAGCTGTGGAGAAATATCAGCAATTAAGTTACCCCACCCCACATCGGCAAAAAATTGGAAAAGAAAAATCAAACCTTCCTACCACCGTGCACCCACGGCACCACCTGATTTGTCTTCAGGCGATTGGTACTGTTCAAAAGGTCCAAATCAGTTGTCTCAGTCTCCACCTGTTTCGGGTGAGAGAGTTTAAGAGGTCTCTGGGAACTGGATCACAGGGGTCTGGTGACTACTCTGGTGTGGCTTGCTCCAGTGCTGCGTGGACTCAGGAGGAGCCACTCAGCCAATAGTTCAGTCTGGTAAGGTTGCTGCCTCCTTCCCCACCTTGCACCACTGTCACACCCAGTCACTGATAGCCCTGCAGTTGGCTGATCCAGTTGCCTGTAGTGAACTGGTACTCCAGGAGTTTGCACCTGCCTGAATCACAAGGAAGTCTGTCAGGCCGCTGCGCTCAGCCTCTCTCTAGCTGGAGGAGGTGAGGCCTGACAACCTCGGATGCTTGATAAAATTTGGGGGGGTTTTCACTCAGGTCTAGTCTCACCCCTGATTAGTGTTACTGACAGAACAGAACACACCAAATTTTCGGTTCCCCTGCAGAAGAGAAGCTGAATTGAGTTTCAAATCAGCTTGTCTTTGCTCTCGTATTATCTATAGGCAGATGATCCCCTGAGGGCCAGGTGCGTCTTAGGTTCAGTAAAGCGGACCTCTGGGTCAGCCCCACCCTGGGAGTTTCCCTGGTTTGCAAGTTGGAGTTGCCTCAGGCAAATCCTATACTCACAGTCTCTGGTTGCCCAGGGAGATGGGGGTGTGGCTTCAGAATATTCAGTAGTGAGCTGTATTGCTAGCAAAAGAGGGCTGCTGTTTTATGCCTCACGGAACCGCTGCTCCAGTGCAGCTCCCCTCTGGCCAACTGTCCTCTCTCTGCTCCCATGCGCCAGAGTCTGCCCCAACTGGCTGCAGCCCAGCACTGTCTACACCCCTCGAGCAATCGCCCAAGAGTCTGGACCCCTGGGGGACAGGCCTCCAGACCTTGGAGCGAGAGCAGAGGGGACCACGGGGAGCAATGGGAGCCTGGGGTTACGGGCAGAGAAAACACACAGTTTTATGCCTGGCCGTATTGTCACCAAAAGATGGCTGTTGCACTGTGCCTCAGGGGACTGCCGCTCCAGTGCGGTAACCTCTCCGCCGACCGTCCTCTCCTCACTCCCGTGCCCACAGCTGGTGCTGAACAGCTGCAGTCAAGGCCTCGTCCACACCCCTTGAGAAATCACCTAAGACTCTGAACTCCTCGGGGACTGGCATCCAGACCTCAGTGTGAGTGGAGGGGAGTGCTGGGAGCTCAGAATTCCAGGTAGAGACTATACACAGTTTTATACAGTTTTATGCCTGGCAGGAGAACGCTGTGGCACCCTAGTAGGGGAGGTAGGTCCAGTTTTTAGAGGATCTGTCCCGTGGAGTGTAGTAGGAGGACCTTTGAACTCTGCCCGATTGTTTGTGGGGCACTCTGAGCCGTTCTCATGGGGGAGGGGACTCCTGTTCACATGGTGATGGATTTTGTACTTTTTGTTTATATGTTGAGGTCGCAGCTCGCCTCAGCGGGGTTGATGTGCATTCTTCAACCTTCTCTCTTAGTGCAGCTCAAATCCACTAGGTTACTTGCTGAATTTTTGTCCTTTAACTTTCCTAATGGATGGGAGCCTCTGTGGAAAGCTGGCTTCAGTCTGCTTATCCATTCTTATGATACTTTACTAAGAAGAATGTGTTTCAACACCATTCAGGTTAACGCAAAAGATGTAAAGTCTCCATCTTTTTATGGCTGAATAGCACTCCATGGTGTGTGTGTGTGTGTGTGTGTGTGTGTGTGTATATATATATATATATATACACATATATGCTGTATGCATCTCTTTCTCAATTAAGATATAAATTCAATAAACCATAGCAAGACAATAAAAAGGGAAGAATAAGAACATTTGCTTTTGAAGCATATAAAACATGCCAAGCACTTACTTGTATTTTGTCTTCTCTACACATTATAATAATAAAAATAAAAATCATGGTGACCCCAGGTTCTGCTTTCTGGTCATTTCAAGAAGTTCAGAATAAAATGGTGAATAGATGTGATTAATACAACATGCAAAAGTGGAAAATAAGAATGGACCAGAGAACTGAAAAAGGATAAAAGCAGCAGTGACAAATGAACATCTACTTCATTTTGAACTTGAATTTTTCTTCTCCAAAGGTGGGGATTCTACTGGTAACATGTCATCCTCATTCTTACCCTTTTGCATATCCTGCTATATTTCTTCCTTTATAAACACACGTGCTTTTGATGATCTGTCACTATGTGGTGGGGAGGGATGCATATTTTCTGATTCAGGTTTCATGGTTTGTACTTTTCAGCATCTCTGTCCTCATCTAATGCCTCAGGAACATGTACAGTATGTACTGGTTTTCTTTCCTTATTAGTGGATATAGCAGCAGAAATACTGCACCTTTTTGTTTGAAGCACACACTTCATTTCCTTATAAGCCACAAATTTTGGATTTCTTGACTGAGGTACATTTCTGATGTCCAATTTCCAAAAAAAAAAATTGTTTTGGCCATTTCAAAATCAAACTTCTTAGTGTTCCTTTGTTTCAACTGTATCTTCTGAGCTCCTTGCTTTTTTAGTGTGTGTGTCATTATAATATTCTCCTCACATGCCCAGTGCTGGGACAGGGACAAGATGGCTGACTAGAGGCAGATTTTGTGGAAACTCTCATCCAGAAGGAGGGGAATTTTAATGAAGTAACCCAGAGTAGTGTAATTGGGGGCTAGATTGCAAGAAGAATCAAGGGGTTCAGTAACCCTGCAGAGACAAACTGCGAGGACCAAGATGAGTAAGAGGAAGGAAGAGAACTGAGGAGAAATAGAGTGGATCAGTCTAGAGGATTCCTGAAAACAGAAGGGTAAGGGTGAGCCTTCTCCCACCTGCAGGTCTTTCTGCAAACAGCAAAACACACCATCACTTGCCTGATGAGGAAGTCCCAAGAAGGATAAAACATCCCACTATTTTTGCACCAAGTCATATCTGCTTCTGAGTCTGTATCGTGCCTGGCAGAATAGAGAGCAATTTTGGCACTAGCTTCCTTTCAACACCAGCCCATACCCTCTCTTTTTTGGGTTGCCCAACAGTCTGCCCTCACTGCAGAACTCTGCTTTCCAGTGTCAGAAACTAGGAGCGCTAGCCCAGCCCAGACTGGAGGGCGGGTTGACCCACCCCCGGCAACAGCAGGTGAAAGTGCTTTGGACCCTACCCACCCCTCAGAGCAACTGAGGGAGCGAGGGTTTACAGAGGTTGCTTTCTCTGTCACCAAGAATCATCAGGGTCTTTATCAGGCCATGTGGACTCTGAGAGACCTCTGCATTGTGTGGCCCAATGAACTGAGCATGCCTCAACCCTGTTGGAGGAAATGGTGGCTTGGCTGCACTGACAATGCATGACAAGGTCCCTCCTAAGCCTCCATCCTGCTGGGGGGATCTTTCCCTACCCATTGGAATGGTATTGTCTAGCATCTGTGCCTAGCAGGCCCCTCCTGGAGGTTTGGCCCCTGACTCCACTCCTGCCAAACTGAAGGTGGATGGGCCTAGTCTCTAACAGGCAACCCAATCCGGGAAAGCCTTGGAAGCAGATGGTAGGCCCAAGATCTCCCTTCCCTACCATAGTCAAAAAGCCTCCTCAGTTTGAATCTGTCACAGCTGGGACTTCAGAGAAAAAGAAGAGTTTGTTTGAATAGTTAGGTGTAAAGTAGAGTGAGGAACTCCACACACAGGAGTCTCTGGATCTGACTTCAGCCCACCAGATTTAGTTTTAGTCACCAAGGATCTGGACACAATTATAGCAGTGCTTAAGAAATGGAAAGAGGCATTCAAGGAGATTCAAACAGTATGGAGTCTCAGCAGTAGAACAGAACATGGAGAAGAAAGAATCTCAGAAATGGAAGACAAGAATTTTGAACTAACCTAATCATTCAAAGAGACAGGGGAAAAAAGGAGAATAAAAACAGCTTTCTCTGAGCAAGTTATAGAACTACTCCAAAAGATCAAGCATTCAAATCATTGGGATTTCTGAAGGATAAGAAGAGAGTGAATGGTAGGAAAAAAAATATTTCAGGCAAATGGAAATCAGGAGAAAGTAGGGGGTACAATTGTATTTTTAGATATTATGAGATGTTTATTAGATTTAAACCAATAAACAGAAACAAAGATGGATGCTATTCTCTGGTCAAGAGAACAATATAACAATGAGACATTTGAATCCTAAATATCTATGCACACAACTGAAACACTCCCAGACATTTAAAATGAACCCTAACCAATTTGAACAACATGATATCCTGTGAAACCATATTAAGTGGGCATTACAACACGCTTCTGACAAAACTGTACTGACTCTCCAAGCAGAAACTAAACAAATAAACAAGGGAGTTAAATGTGTCCCTAGAACAATTGGGTTTTACGGAAATATACAGAACATAAATCCAAAAACTACTGAGTATGCGTTCTTCTCTCTAGCTCATGGATTATATTCCAAAAAAATGGACACAAATCAAACCTCAACAAAATCTAAAGAATAGAAATTATATCTTGTATCTTTCCAGATCATTAGGGAATAAAGGCAGAACTCAACTGAAAAAAAAGATCCTTATGCCTGCATGCCTGTACAAAGTCATGGAAATGAAGTAACCTTAGAGCAAAGAACTGGGTCAAGGAGGAGATAAAGAAAAAAATCATTATCTTTCATGAAAAAATGACAATGAAGCCACACACTATCAAAACCTGTGGGATACTGCAAAGGCAGTCCTAAGGGTGAAAGTTATTGGATTAAATGCTGTCATTCAAAAAAACAGAAAAAATGCAAATCAGTAACCCAATAAACCATCTGAAGCAACCGGAAAAGAAAGAATAATCCAATCTCAAGCTTAGTAGGAGAAAAGACGTAAACTAAAATCAGAATTTAATGAAAGTGAGAACATAAGGACCATTCAAAAGATCGGAGAAAGAAAAAGTTGTTTCTTTTAAAATATTAATAAAATCAAAGTACCCTTGGCCAGACTGACTAGCAACAGAAAAGATCTCTAATAACTTCAATCAGAAATAAAAGAGGGAAAATAACAATAGAAACCACAGAGATACAAAAAAATCTTCAGTGACTGCTACAAAAATCTATATGCTCAGAAATTTTAAAATGTAGAGGAACTGTACCAAAATGTGGACTCATATTATCTCCCCTAAGCTCAACCATAAAGAACTAGAAACTCTAAACAGACCAGTATAAAGCACCAGAACTGCAATAACAATAAATCTTCCCTCAAAAAGTCCTGGACCAGCTGGTGTCACACCAGAATTCTACCAAACCTTCAAAGAAGAGCTTATACCTATATTGCAGAAACTATTCCAAAACATAAAGAAGGAAGGAAACTTCCCCAACACGTTCTATGAAACAAACATCACCCTGATTCCAAAACCAGAGGAAGAGCAAACAAAAAAGGAAAACTACAGACCGATATCATTAATAAATATTGATTCAAAAATATTCAATAAAATCCTAGCAAACAGAGTACAGCTACACATTAAAAAATTACACATCATGATCAAGTGAGTTTTATCCCAGGGATAGAAAGTTGATTCATAAATCCATAAATATAATTCACTATTTAAATAGATTCAGAAGGAAAGACCATATGAGTCTCTCAATAGATGCAGAACAAGCATTCAACAAAAGTCACCATCCCTTTCTCCAAGAACACTTAAGAAAATAGGCATAAATGGGACATTTCCTAAACTGATCGACGCCACCCCACAACAAACCTACAGACAATAGCATACTGAATGGAGGAAAACTGAAAGCTTTTCAGTTTTGGGACCAGACAAGGAGGTCCACTATCACCACTGCTACTCAACCTAGTGCTGAAAGATCTAGCCAATGCAATCAGGCAAGGGATGGATATTAATGGCATTGAAATAGGGGCAGAGGAGGTCAAGATCTTCCTCTTTGCTGATCATACGATTTTATACTTTGGAAACCCCAGGGACTCAACTACAAGGTTCCTGGAAGTGAGCAAGGAATCAAAAGTTTTAGTACATAAAATCAAGGTCCACAAATCAGGACCCTCCAGTATAGTATGCCAGTAACAGTCAAGGTGAGAATAAGGTCAAAGACACATTATTCCTTCACAGTAGCTTAAAAAAAACAATGAAATGCTTGGGAATATACTTAACAAAGGATGTGAAGAATTTCTACAGAGAGAACTATGAAATCCTGAGAAAAGAAATAGCAGAAGACATTAACAAGTGAAAGAACATACCATATTCACTCACAGTTGAGAAGAATCAACATCATAAAATGTCCATACTACCCAAAACAATCTACAGATTTAATGCAATCCCCATCAAAGCATCAATGTCATATTTTGAAGATCTAGAAAAAATAATACTGTGCATCATATGGAACTAGAAAAAAAAAACAAATAATAAATGCAATTCTAAACAATAAAAACAAATCTGGAGGCATTATAGCACCAGACTTCGGGTAATGCTACAAATCTACAGTGATCAAAACAGTACGATTCTGGCAAAAAAATAGGTACCTATGGAAGAAAACAGAGAACCTAGAAGTGAACCCAGCCACTTACCATCTGATCTTTGATAACCAAACAAAAGCATACACTGGGAAAAAGAATTCATATTTAATACATAGTCCTGGGAGAACTGGTTAGCCACAATGGGAAGACTAAAACTAGACTTCTCACCACTTACAAAAAGTGACTCTCATTGGATAAAATATCTAAATTTAAGACACTAAATGACAAAAAATCTGGAAGAAAGGGTGGAAAAAACTCTTGGCAAAATCAGCCTGAGAAACAGCTTATGAACAAGACCCCCTTGGCAACTACAGCAATATTAAAAATAAATAAATTGAACATAACCATACTAAAAATCTTCTGCACAACTAAAGGCACAAGAACTAAAGAAAACAACCTATGAAATGGTAGAAGGTATTTGCACACTGTGACTCGGACAAAGAGCTGATAACTGGAGTTTACAGAGAACTCAAACTAATACACAAGAAAAGAAAAAACAATCCTATGTCAAAAGTGGACAAAAACTTCTCTGAAGAAGATAGATGAATGGCCAACAAACACATGAAAAAATACTTATCATCAGATAAATGCAATTCAAAGCTACATGAAGGTATTACCTAATCCCAGTGGAATAGCCCACATCACAAAGTCCCAAAGATGCAGATGCTGGTGTGGATGTGGAGAGAAGGGAACACTTCTACACTGTTAGTAAAACTGCAAACAGATATTTTCCATAGCCTCTGTGGAAAGAATTATGGAGAATTCTCAAAGAACTAAAAGTATACCTTCTATTTGATACTGCAATCCCTTTACTAGGTATCTACCCAGAAGAAAACAACATTTTACAATAAGGACATCCACACTAGAATCTTTATTGCAGCTCAATTCATAATTGCCAGGATGTAGAAGAAACCCATGTGCACGTCAACCCAGGAATGGATTAAAAAATGGTGGTACATGTATACCATGGACTCCCTTTCAGTCATAAAAAAGAAAAAGATGAAAAGTACCTATTTTGCATTTACCTGGATGGAGTTGAAAAGCATTCTTCTTAGCAAAGTGTGCATGAATAGAAAAGTATCCAATATACTCAAAAATAATATGAAACAATTACATAAAGAACTACACACCCACAGGAGAGAAAAAAACAATTGAGTTGAAATGGGAGGGCTGAAGGAGAGTGCATAGTGTGCACATTTGCTCTCATGAAATGTACACAATGTGAGGACACACAGCACACTCCGTGGGTGAAGGGATCAGCTCCAACCTGAATTTTACCTAAGATATGCAAACAATGTAACCTAATCATTTTTACCCTCATAGTAATATGAAATTAAAAAAAAAAAACAAAAAACCCAGCAACAACAACATACCAAGGGTCTGCCAGGGCTGTTCTCTTATTCCCAATATACTGTGTTTTCTTTTAAATAAAGCTTAGAAGATAAGTGTCAAGTGTATTTCAGGATCACTAAGTAGAAATGGGATGAAAAGACATTTCTGAGACTGATGTGCTTTTGTTCAGAGAATGCATGAAGTATTTTAGAGATGGACACTTCAGGTGGATCTATTATCCTCACAATCAGGAGGAATCTGTAATTTTGCCAAATTACAGGGGTTTTTTTTCTTTTTAATATAAGCTTGCTACTCTTTTAGAGTTGTGTAGTAACTCTGCCTAAGGACAAACTGGACTTTTGTGTTATATGTATTCACAAATTTAACCAAACCTTTGGTTTTACTCATTTTTCTTAAATTTTAATTTATTTCACCACTCTACTTTGCCTTGATCTATCCACAATTACTCTAACTTTTGCACATAAGGAAATCCATAATACACAGTATATCCCCTCTTCCACAAACCCTATGTATTTCTAGTTTTTGAGAACTGTTTGCAGATGCAAACATAAAAGACTAATGTGTTTATTTTGTTACTTAGTTATGTTTTCTGTCAGGGTACAGGTTTTCAAAATGATGTGATCCTCTCACCCAAATATGGGCAAAGATATTCAGAAAATAAATAAACTTTAACTAACACATTTCTTAAATCTGTATTTAGCTACTTCCAAATCCTGGACTGCAACTAACAAGTGAAAAATAGTTTTCCTCAGCCTCCAATAGGAACTAGACAACTTTATCACTCTCTGTTTGAAATTAAGTTAATTTATTATATTTTCAATCTACCAAAACTGAATAAGCAGGTAATTTTGAATATTACAATGACTTCCTTCCTCACTTAAAATGATTTTACCTAACTTCAATAGTAAACCTCTACACTGTACTTCAGTACTGTTCTAAAGGGCAACATTTGGAGACTTGGAAAGCTTTATGCTATTAGCAGACTAAATCAATGCAATCAGACATAAAAGTCAATTATTTAGCTTTAATTAAAATTATATAAAATAATATGAAAGTGCTATGTTGTGACACAGCCTAACTGCTTAAGTCTAGGTCTAATACATCCTAATGTCCTCTAATGACAGTGAACAAAATCATTTTGATACTGTTTACTGATTTACTACATGTAAATATGTTATAAGCTTGCTATTGTTACCCCAAGAATAATGAGCCCCGTTACCAAAGGCCTCATTCTTTTTTTTCCTTTTTTTATTAAATCATAGCTGTGTACATTAATGCAATCGTGGGGTACAATGTGCTGGTTTTATATACAATTTGAAATATTTTCATCGAACTAGTTAACATAGCCTTCATGGCATTTTCTTAGTTATTGTGTTCAGACATTTATATTCTGCATTTAGTAAGTTTCACCTAAGGCCTCATACTTTATGATACAAACTCTCTTCATAGACACAATGTTTATGACTCAAATCTCTCCTTCAATATAGACACTGAAGTGAGTTAGGGATCACTAGGCATAAGAAATATTTAGCCTAAGCATTATTGACTGGCAACATAAAATTGTAAATTTGGAAACACTGTGAATGATTATTCTTTTAATGTACTCAGTGGCCACCACTGTAAAATTGTTCATAAATTCTATTGCTTAGCAATATGATTAAACAGCTGATGTTACCTTCCTTATCACATAAGAAATTTATAATACAAGGAATATAATTATAAAAATTATAAAATACACAAAATCCCAGAAATCACTTGCCTCTATACCAATGGCAAATTTATCTATAATTTATTATTTCTTTTAAAAAATGTTTTAAACTTTGCAATAGTTAAATGGCTTTTTAAATTTAATATCAAATTATAACCTATCAATTCTTAAATGCTAGTCCAAATTTTAATTTCTTTTCAACTATTCTATTGTACCAATGCAAATAAAACCATAATTAACCCGAAATTAAAATTTCAATTTTTTATACCTGTGGATGATTATTTTTGCTTCCATCGTGCTTTTCTTGCTTTTCCTCTGATATTACCATAAAGTCTTGCTTTGCTGTCAAAACCATAAATTTAGTTAATATAATCTACTTAGAATGGTCCAAAAAAAGCTATAGCGTTTATAAAAGAAGAGAGAATTTTTTTCATTTTATAAATTGATAGTTTAAATGGAAGTTAATCTTTAGAAGAGTATTTACTTTCGTATAAAAATTTTCAAAATACACTCAGGGAGGCATCAGATGTCCCCAGATTCAAGGCATACGAACATCTCAAATATTCATTCTTCCATTTGTCTACCCAACATAAATGAACAAAATTTAAAATTATCATAAACATATGAAGTATTACTGTATACTAGTCTCTACTTCATAATTGTATGTTCAAAAACATTGCCTGTGTGTTCTTTATATTAATGGTTCACACAGTTGGCGTTGCTTTTTATACCTTCATCAGTGTATATCCTGTTCCTATGTCTGTCATGTTCTCGTCTATGACAAACCCACGGCTAATATTATACTAAATGAAGTAAAAGTGAAAGCTTTTCCACTCAGCAACTGGAATAAGATAAGGTTGTCCTCTATCACTACTAATCAGGATGAAAGTACCAGCCAAAATAATCAGGCAAGAGAAGGAAATAAAGGGCATTCAAATGGGGACAGAGGAAGTGAAACTCTCCCTCTTTGCTGATGATATACTTAGAAAACCCCAATGCCTCAACTACAAGATTCCTAAAAGTGATCAAAAACACAGTAATATTGAAGGACAAAAATTCAATATCTGCAAATCAGTAGATTTTGCATATGCCAATAATAGCCAAAATGAGATGTAAATCAAGGAAATAATTCCCTTCACCAAACTTCAAAGAAAATGAAATACCTTGGAATATACCTACCAAAAAGATGCAACACCCTTTAAAGAAAATTACAAAACTGTATGAAAAGAAGTAGCAGAAAATATTAATAAATGGAAGAACATACCATCTCATAGCTGGGAAGAATCAACATTGTTAACATTTCTATACTTCCCAAAGCAATCTACAGATTCAATGCAATCCCCATTAAAATAACTTTGTCATACTTTACATATTTGGGAAAAATAGCACTTCATTTTTTATGGAACCAGAAAAAATTCCAGATAGCCAAGGGGGAATTCTTAGTAACAGAAGCAAAGTCAGGGTATCAACCTACCAGACATTAGGCTATTCTACAATGCCATCATAATGTAAACAGCATGTTACTGGCAAAAAATAGAGACATAGACATCTAGAACCGTATAGCAAATCATGAAAGTAAACTAATATAGTATAGCCACATGATCTTTAATAAACCATACAATCACATATACTTGGGAAAAAAAATCCCTATTCAATAAATGGTGCTGGGAGAACTGGATATCCACATGTAAAAGACTGAAACTAGACCCGCATCTTTCTCCACTCACTAAAATTGATTCAAGATGGAGAAAGGATCTAAATATAAGGCATGAAACAATAAAAATCCTTGAAGAAACTCTGGGGAAATCACTTGCAGTTATGGCCCTGGGGCAATTGCAACAAAAGAAAAACAAATGTGACTTAATTCAACTGAATAGCTTCTGCACAGCTAAGGAGAAAACAACCAATGCAAACAGACAACCAGCAGAATGGGAAAAGATATTTTCATATTATGAATCAGACAAAACCTTGATAAATAAGTTGGGCGTTGTGGTAGGTGTAGTAGTCCCAGCTACTCGGGAGGCTGAGGCAAGAGAATCGCCTAAGCCCAAGAGCTGAAGGTTGCTATGAGCTGTGACACCACAGCACCCTACCAAGGCAACAAAGTGAAACTATGCCTCTTGAAAAAAAAAAAAAAAGAAACAAAAAAAAATACTTTGATAAATAGACTCTACAAAGAACTCAAATTAAGCATCAACAATAAGAGCCAACAATCACTTATATCAGTGGGCAAATGAGATGAATAGAACCTTCTCTAAAGAAGATAGATGAATGGATAAGAAAGATGAAAAGATGCTCATTGTCTAAAATCATCAAAGAAACGCAAATCAAAACCACTCTGAGATATCATCTAACCCCAGTGAGAATAGCCCACATCACAAAATCTCAAAGATGTAGATGCTGGTGTGGAAGGGGAGAAAAGGAAACACTGTTCCACTGCTGCTGGGACTGCAAATTAATACAACCATTCTGGAAGGAAGTATGGAGAATCCTCAAATAACTCAAACTACACCTCCCTTCGATCTTGCAAACCCATTACTGGACATCTACCCAGAAAGGAAAAAAATAATAATTTTATCATAAGAACATTTACACTAGACTGCTTACTGAAGCTCAATTTACAATTGCCAAATTGTAGAAACAACCTAAATGCCCACCAAACCAGGAATAGATTAACAAGCTGTGGTACATGTACACCATAGAATACTATTCAGTCACTAAAAAAGATGGTGACTTTACATCTTTTGTATTAACTTGGAGTTGAAATACATTCTTCTTAGTAAAGCATCACAAGAATGGAAAAGAAAGAAAGCAAGGTCCTCAATTCTATATGAGGACAATTAATTATGGGGTGGGGGATTTTGGGGGTGGGGGAGTTGGGGAACAGAGAGAAGGAAGCGGGGAGGGTGTTGGCAGCTCACAGTGTGTGACACACCTCTTGGGGGTGGGGCACAATTATAAGAGGGACTTTACCTAACAAATGCAAGCTGCATAACCTGGTCTTGTACCCTCCATGATTCCCCAATAATAAAATTTTAAAAATGAATAAAAAATAAAGACAAGGGGTTAAAAAAAGAACCTTTAGCAATTTCTTTCTTTCTCTTTTCCTTTGCTTATTTTTTTTTTCTGTTTCATTTTTCCTACACTTTCTTTCCTCCATCCCTTCCTCTCTCTTTTCTTTCCCTTCCTCCCTCCCTTCCTTTTCATTACAAATGATGTGAGAAAGCCACCACAACTAGTTGTGTAGAGTTTTCACAATGAATTTGTTCAGTAAATATGAAACAACCATTTAATTTTTCTCATATTGCTGCTTTTATTATTATGAATCTCCTGCTTTATATACCTAAAATATGTTAGAAGAGCAATCTTAAAAAAATATTTACTGATTTTTTGTTTTACTCACTAGAGAAGAGTAAGGATGATCATCTAGTGAGAACTATACAGTGTAAAAAGGTTTTTCAAAACAGAAGACAACTAACAAATGCATTTTTAAAACTAAATTTCTATAAGACTCAATGAACAGTAAATAATGACATTTTATAAAAGATTCCCTGTGTACAGTTATGCTTAAAGTCTTTTAAATGGGGATTTTATCCATATATTAAAATGTCATGCCTATGGAATTTAAAAAAAATGTTAACATTTGTTATTAGTAACACTTCAATATTCTAACAGATATTTTAATAAAAATAATTCATAGTAAACATGGCTATATAAACTTTAAATGCTGTACTGCAATGAAAGGATTTTTATCAAAGAAAAAAACAATTACCTGATCTGGATATTTTCACATTCTTCCTTCCTACTGCTTTCTTCAGACTGGAAACTGTCATGTTAATAGTGCTCTGAATAGCCTTGAAAACACATTGTAACATAAATAATGAACATTGCACACAATGTGCCATGAATAATTCCAGATGAAAAAATGAATGCTATTACCTTCAATGGATGTTTCTTAAAAGACCCTAAAAAACAAAAGGAACATATAATCAATTTAAATGACAGTAGAAATGCAAATATGACAAAGCCAAACATACATTCATGGAAAGTTTCCATTGAGCTGAATCCTCAAGTAAGAAAATAATTTAATTACTTTAGGTTTTGGATCATTCTATTATTGTTATTATTTTTCTTGCTGCTGACAGAAATGTGACAGAAATAAGTAGAAGAAAAATAGGAATATAATAAGCAGCTAAGATTTCAAAAGAAAGATTATGTTTCAAATAAGAAAATTTAAATAGAAAACTGAACATATGCCAATGTGAGCAGTGATCTTTAATCACAGGAACAAACTATAACCCTGAAAGATAAATAACAAGGCTGATGGTAGAAGCCTATGGGATATCTTCAGAGCAACACATAAGAATTGTTTATACCATTACACTATAAGTTCTTCAGTTTGTCATGTTATTTAGGAAGGACACAGTTGGGATCACAATTTAGTTGAATGTATACTGTGTTTCGTGTTTTTAATTGGCAAGCATGTATATATTCTTGTAGAATAACAGTAGAGAAAAATATTCACATTTTCCCATGCTCATGTGAACTAAGAATAGAACTACATGTCTTATGTCCTCTAGTTTTGTCATTTTAAAGACTTTCATTGACCCAATCAAGCGGTATATAGGATATAATGGAGAAATTACATAAAATAAGCTGTCATTATTAAAATATTTATCAAAAAGGAGAAAATGAATACCATAAAATTACTACAAATTTCATTAATAACCACAATTCAAGATAAATGGAAAATTAATTGAAAATAACAAAAAATTCAAGAAATAACCTATATAATTTTATCTTTTCTAAAATTAGTTTAGTGGAGTAGACATCACTTTAATGGCTTAATGACTATTTCTATGTCTTAATGACTTAATAGTTATTTCTTTTTAAAGTTTAAAAATTAGCAAATTTTCATAATATAAAAACATCAGCAATCTCCCAAACTCACGTAAATCTTAAATAAGAAGAATCATAAATAGGATTATAGATTATATGTAATACAATATTAAGGGAATCCGTACATTTGAAAAATACTTTGACATGCAGTCAGATGAATATTTTCTAGATTGAATTAGATGATATCTACCTTAAGCAATGTCTATTATTAAAAAAAAGATTTAAAATAATCACAACACGGGGCTATTTCTTATAAGAAGATTAAAGAAAAAACAAAGTTATCATTTGGTCAGCAAGTGATCTTCCTACGTACCCTCCTAATGGAATGGAAATCCTACGCAAGATAATAGCTAAGTCCTTTTTAGGATACCATAAGTTCATATTTTTTGTTTCTTCTTTAGCTATCTTACAAGTCCTTTCCTTGTAGAAGTCATATAAAGAGGGCTGACACTTACAAGACTAATATCATCTGCCACATTGTGTTCTGTGTTCTTTAAAGTGATTGCAAGTTGGGAGAGAAATTGTGCTGATAAATTCCAGGTTTTGAATATACAACCACTTATCTACATTTGTTAAGATCTTTAAGGAATTTCATCTCTAAAATTGCCCTAAATGAGCATTTATGTACATTCAGGTTAATTTGCGTGTTTGTACTTGATACACACACACAGAAAAGATGCTATATCATCCACATTTTATGCATTCTTGGAACTGAGTTTCTTCTGTCTTCCATGAAATTCTGTTAAATAATATTGCCTTTAATTACATCTGCAATTATCTTAAGGACTCTACCATAAAGAGCGTTGTGTCAGGCATTGAAAATTTCATTAATTTTAGTCAAAGTTAATATTCCTATACTAGTATAATTTTTATTAAATCATAGCTGTGTATATTAATGATTTATAGGGTACAATGCCTTGGTTTTATATATAATCTGAAATACTTTCATCAAATTGGTTAATATAGACTTCATCATACTTTCTTAATTGTTAAGATAGTTATACTCTACACTTAACAGATTTCACATGTATCCTTGTAAAATGTACCATAGGTGTGGTCCCACCAATTACCCTCCCTCCACTTGTCCTTCCCCCTCCCCTCCCTTTCCCTTCCTCTTTTCCCTTCATCTTGGGCTGTAGTTGGGTTATAGTTCTCATATGGAAGTGTGGGTGCTTATATATTGGTTTCATAGTAGGGTTGAGTGCATTGCTATTTCTATAAAATAGCTATTTTATAGAAAAAATAGCTAGTTCTGAAAATAGTAGTCAATGCTTGTATATGTAAATTAATTTCCAATTAAATACTATTAATGAAACACAGATCTCTAATGACTGATAGTTATGGAGCAATGAAATGGGTTATTGTGGTTTGTCCCAAATCTAGCACTCCCTCCTGCTTCTAGAGATATCTGGAGCCTAATCTTACCTCTGAGTGCAAATCTGCTGAATCTATCTGCAGTGAGTTCTCTCCTGTTTTCTCATCATTAACTGCATTGTTACCCAGATAACACCCTCTAGCCTCCCTCTGTCCCATTTAAAATGCCTATTCCTTTGCACAGTAACCTTCAGATTTGAGGTCTCCATTCTCCTGCTGGATCATCTTCATCATGTCTTTTCTCTTAGCAGAAATATATGATATCTATTATTTCAAAGACTTCATTTCTTTGTTCCGTGCCCTCTAGCTGGAAACATGCTCAGACATAACAGAAAAACAATGCTTTTCCTTGATTAACACATCATGAAAGTGCTCTCCAATGGCTCTCTCTACAGATTTCTCTACAACAAAGTTTGCACACTTGCCACTAGGGTGGCCCAACAACCAGCAGCACCAACATCACATGTATAAAAAATGCAGAAGCCCATGCCGACTAAATCAAAATGTGCATTTTAAACAAGATTCCCAGCACAGTTCTAATTTGACAGTTCTGATCTATACTGAGTGGGTGTAACACAAAACTTACCTGAATTTACCTATTTAGAGTCTAACCTCAAGTTCTTCCCTATCACATCCTCCAAATAGAAAGGAAATAAAAAATAATACAGATTTCAGTGCAATCTTCATAAGGTGAGAGATGCCCTGAGCACTTGATAGATACAACTACTGTATTCTTCCTGCTTCACAAACCTTCAATTACATGATAAAATGCTATGAAGTACCAAGTTCTGTCACTTTATATGACATGAAATTGCATACATGTACGGCTCACCTTCTCTGCTTCCACTCCTCCACACTACATCCAACAGCTCTGCAGGACCAGGGCCCTCAGACCTTAATGCCTTCCCAACAGGGAGAAACATAGGAAGAACAGGGAAGTTTGTGCTACTTCTCTGAGTCATTTTGGCACTGGAAGCTCATTTTATTATATTCTTCTCACCTAAGACCTTGCTCTACCTTTTTAATTTTTTTTGAAAAGCAATTGTTTTAATTGCATTTCAGCAGGGAGCCTCAACACCATGTAGGGAGGAGAAAATGGGAAGGTCTTGGTTTCTGAGTGCTTTTGGCTGGCCAAGTGTGGCTAGACACTGGGCAGAGGGCCTCCCTCTGCTGGGGCATTGTCTACCCCTGGTCAGTGACAGAGGGCAGCAGGAGTGCTCTGTAACCTTCCCGCCCGGCCTGGCCCTGGGAAGAAACAAGCTCTAGCCTTCCTCAGCAAGGCTGAGGTAATTGACACCCCACCCCAAGGGCATCTTCTCAGCCTACTAAGCAGGAAAGAGTTTGTGTGCAAATTACATTGTAAAAACAGATTTTCACCTGAGGCAAACCCAGATATCCCCTCTGCTTAACATGCCAAGCCCAAGACTGGCAAGTAGCACAGAGGAAGGTTAGGTCCTTCCTGTGCCATTCTAGGCCCAGAGAAACTGAGAAGCCACCTGTTATCTGGCCCCCGGGCTGTTCAGAGTGCCAGCCTGCCTCAAGTTCTGACTGTCCCCCTCCTCTGGCCCTCACAGTTCAAACAAGGCCTGGCAGAAAGAGGGTTGTGTTCAGTTTCAGGCATACACATACCACAATTTATTAATCCACTCATGGGTTGATGGGCACTTGGGCTTCTTTGATGACTTGGCAATTATGAATTGGCCTGCAATAAACATTCTGGTGCAAATAACTTTGTTATAAAACGATTTTTGGTCTTCTGAATATATACTTAGCAGAGGAATTGCAGGATCGAATGGCAAGTTTACTTTTAGTTCTCTAAGTGCTCTCCAAACCTCTTTCCAAAAGGAACATATTAGCTTGCATTCCCACCAGCAGTGCAGAACTGTTCCCTTGTCTCCATATCCATGCCAACATCTGTAGTTTGGGGGATTTTGTGATGTGGGCTACTCTTCCTGGAGTTAGATGATATCTCATACTGGTTTTGATTTGCATTTCTCTGATGATTAAAGATGACGAATATGTGTTTATTTGTCTGTAGGCCATGCACCTGTCTTCTTCAAAGAAGCTTCTGTTCAAGTCTCTTGCCCACAATGAAATGGGATCACTTGTTCTTTACTTATTAATAAGTTTGAGTTCTCTGTGGATTCTGATCACCAAACCTTTGTTAGGAACATAATCTGAAAATATCTTCTCCCATTCTGAGGACTGTCTATTTGCTTTACTAAGTGTGTTCTTGGCTGTGCAGAAGCTGTTTAGTTTGATCAGTAATATATTTCTGGTGTTGCTTCAATTCCCTGGGGGGTGCTCCTCATAAAGTATTCTCCCAGGCCAATTAACATATTGTTCTTAGTATAGTATCCCAAGAATGGAAAAAAAAAAGTATCCAACTTACTCAGTACTATTAGGAAATCAATATATAATCTCCCACACTTTTACACAAATGATAAAACACAAATATAGCCAAGATGACAGAGGGAAGAGGAGGGAGAGGGGAGGGAAGGGAGGATAATTGGTGGGACCTCACCTATGGTGCATATTGCAAGGGTACATGTCAAAGAGCTGGAACATATTCTTCTTAGTAAAGTATCCCAAGAATGGAAGAAAAAGTACCCAATGTACACAGCCCTACTATGAAACTAATTTGGGACTCTCACATGAAAGCTATAACCCAGCTACAACTTAACAATAGGGGGAAGTGGGAAAGGAGGGGGTGGGTAGAGGGAGGGGGATCGGTGGAATCACACCTGTGGTGCATATTACAGGGGTATTTGCGAAACTTGGTAAATGTAGAATGTAAATGTTTTGGCACAGTAACTGAGATAACGCCGGAAAGGCTATGTTAACCACTGTGATAAAAATGTGTCAAATGGTTTATGAAGCGAGTGTATGATGCCCCATAATCATATCAATGTATACAGTTATGATTTAATAAAAAAAAAAAACAAATTCCAGAAAAATCAAGGAGAGAGAAAAAAAAAAAAGTAGAGTATAAATGCCTTAACACAATAATTAACTGAGGTGAAGGCTAGGTTAACCACTTTGATGTAAGCATTCCAAATTCTACATAAAATCAGCACATTGTACCTAAAATAAAACAAAACAAAACAAAATAAAGTCATTGAGAGAGAGAGAGAGAGAAACAGGTGTGTGCCATGGAGGCAATGGAAACTGCTGCCCTTATACCCCAAATCAGCATCACACATGCTCGGGTGGTGTGGCCAGCCCTTTCCCTTGGTCCAGTCTCCCCTTTGGAGGCAAGGAGCGGGACCGCTTCCTCCCTTTCTTCAGGCTGTTGGCCAACAGCCACTTGAGGCTGGCTGTCCATGGAAGGCTGCAGGCTGCCCCCTGCACCCTTCTCTGTTCACCAGCACAGCTGTCACAGGGAGGGGGTCTTGGCCTCGCTGCTGTCCCCCTGGCTGGGTTTTGGCTTAAGCAAGATGAATCTGTAGAGGAGGTCCATTTCTGAACTCGCCTGGGCTGCTGCATAACCCTCAGGAGTGTAGCTGGAGGCTTCAGCCATGTTCTGCTAATCTGTGTTGTGGTGCCAGTAGCATGCGGGGCAGCAAGGTGGTGGGTGTGTGAGGACACGAGTAATGTTCTGTTTCCTTGTTAAGCAGCCTCACATTCTTCTCCATCTCCAGCAAGACCCACTTGTGATGCTTGGCGATGGCCAGTGTGGCACTGTGGGCCCGCTGGTAAATCCACTCCGGTTCCTGTGTCTAGAAGGTGCAGAGCCCTTCTATAGTGTTGCACAAGCTGCCAGCCTCAAAGGTAAAGCATGTTGCGTCCCAGTCATAGAGATGCAATGAGACTAGCTTCAGACTGCTGTGTCCCAGAGGAAGAAGCTGTTCTCCTGGGTGATCTGCAGTTTGCACTCACCAGACACGTCCAGGTGGGGGCATTGAGGCAGGAAGATACCATGCGCCCCTGGGGCCAGGAGGTCAGGCTCTCCCTGACTGGTGTCATTCAGCCGACCCCAGACACTCCACAGATAGTGTCTTGCACCACTCTTCAGCCTCCAGCTCTGGGTCCCAGGTGAAGACTTGTGCCCAGTCATTGGTAAATGTGATGGCTGCTGCCTGCCGCTAGGTCTCCTTGGTAAGCCATGTCACATACTTGACACTGCTGATGTCGGTCACCTTGGGGCAGCCTCGGAGGTGCACTGACGTCTCATCTGGATACTTCTCCAGCCACAGGGGCCCCTTGTTGGAGGATTTGCAGAACACCAGCCAGCACCTCCGGTAGATTCCCAGCTTCCTGCTCTTCATCATGTGGCCTTGCTTGAGAATGTGACTGAAATCAGTTTCAATGGTTTTTCCCCCATCCCTGGGCACCAGGCTTGGTGAGCTGAGGGGAGGGATGTCCAGGGCCCGGCTTGGGGCACCTCAGATCACCACTTCCAGATACTCCTCTTGCTGGCCACTCCTGACCTCCCCGCCTCATTATTATTCTAGCAGCTCCTTCACCAGGCGCCTATTGGGCTCCAAGCCGGGTCTGGAGCCTGCTGGGTGAGGCCTCAGGGCAGGAACATGCCCGCCTAACTGCTGGGGACTGCCAGAGCAGGCAGGGTAGTTACGGAGATGCAGCCAGCAGGCTCACACTCCAGCTGAGACTCCTGCTTTACCTTTTATTTAGGAAGTATTTTATTGGACCACCCTGACATTACATCCATCTGCTCCTTTTCTCTCCATGTACTCCCTGTACTGTCTGCTTTCCCTATTCTTCATCCCCTTTTGTAAACCTGTCCTCTTCCTGATTTCCTGACTTTGCTGAGCTCTCAAATTGTATTGAGATGGGACTAAAGCTTCAGCACCTTTAGTCATACACTGTGTTTCATCTTCACCTGTTGCTAACACCTGAGAAGAAATACAATTTAACACTATTCGCTTCTTCATTTTTTTTTTTTACTATACATTTAATAGGTCATTTTCCTTGGCATTTAGAATATGTTGGTGCTCATGTTTTTCAATAAACATTTTTTCAAATGACTTTTTCAATAAAATGTACTGCTTACCCTTTACTTGTTTGGGTACTGTCTTGGTTCCATTTGAATTGCCACTCCCAGAAGAACAACCAAGATCCTCCTTGGTAAGATTCTCTGATAAATTCTGTTAAAAATAACATCAGTATTGAGTTTCAATTACAGTATAATTTAATATGTGGCACCAAGATTTCCTAATCACTTCCTTCAAAAATGTCTGAAATTTCTACTCTAAAAACAATTAATTTTACCTTTAAATAAAAGAATGTCTTGAAAACCAAAGCATTGCAATCTTACATATGCTCTCTAGATGAACCTTACCTTCCACCTGTGTATGGCTACTGATTCTGTAAATGGAGCACAGGCAGCCAAAGGAAACATTAACTCATGTCATATCACAATAAGGAACTATCTTCACCTTCCATAACATTACTTTGCATTCTCCACCAACACAAACAAATGTTGCAAAAAGTTTAATACATGGGCTATCATACTTCTGGCATTACATCATTAAAATATTTCTTACTCAAGAAATATTTCAGTGTTAACACTAGATACCAGCATAATGGGCAACTTTGGAGTATGTCATGTTGAGTATAGGCTCAACAATAAGGACTTGAAGACATCTGAATGTTTTGTGGTACAATTTTTACTGATAGGTAAAATTGCTGAAGAAACAGAAAACCTATGATAAGCAAAACTTGCCTTATGGTTTATGTTTAAGTAAAAGCAAAAGAAGTATATATACCATGTAAATCCTTCCCAATTAGGAAACACCTTTAAGAAAGTATGGCAAGGCTTAATAAAAATTGAAGGATGGGAACAGAGAAGACGTCTTCTGGAAACTTCTAAAGTGTTCCAGTCACTTACTTGTATGTTTTCTTCTCTACACATTATAGTAATGAAAATAAAAATCATGATGAAGATGGTGACCCCAAGTTCTGCTTTCTGGTCGATGTAGGAGATAAGAGTAAAATGGTAAAAATATGTGATTAATACAGTGTGACAAAGTGGAAAATCAGAATGGACCAGGCACTGACCAAGGACAAAGCGGCAATGACAAGTGAAGCATCCACCTCATTTTGAACTTGAACTTTTTCTTCTCCAAACATGGGAATTCTACCGGTAACCTGCCTTCCTCATTCCTGACCCTTAGCATCTCTTGCTGTATTTCTTTCTTCATAAACACCTATGCTTTTGATGATCTGTCTCTATATGGTGGGGAGAGATGCAAGTTTTCTGATTCAGGTTCATGGCTTATACATAGTAGCACTGTTGTCCTCATCTAATGCCTCAGGATCACGTGCAGTATGTACTGTTTTTCGTTCCTTGTGTCTGTAGCAGCAGAAGCACTGTGTCCTTTCACTTGAACAAGCACACACTTCATTTCTTTGTTGTTATCAAGTCAGATTTTGCATCACTAGACTGAAGCATAGTTCTGATATCTAATATCCAATTAATGATATCTGGGCACCTATTTCTTGCCACTTCACTACCAAACTCTCGGTGTCCCTTCATTTCAACTGTGACTTCTGAGTTCCTTACTTCTTTTGGTGTCTGTATCTTTTTCACATGTCTCCTCACCTATCTTAAACACATGCCCAGAGTCTGTCTCCATTGTTACAATATTCACTGTATCTTTTTTTTTTTTCATTTCCGTAAAGTTCAGAAGTTGAGTGTTGAGTATACTTCAGGGACACAAAGTAGGCATGAGATGGAAAGATATTTTTGTGACTGAGGCCTTTTTCTTGAGAAATGCCTGAAACACTATATCGATGGACACTCCAGGTGCATCGGCCTTTTTCTTGAGAAAATACCTGAAACACTATAAAGATGGACACTCCAGGTGCATCTTTTCCTTCACAATCAGCTATATTATTTTTCAAAATAAATGGTGCTTTTTAAAAATTAAATCTTTTTCATCTTTAGTTTTTTGCTTCTATACTCTGGTACAGGACATGAATGATTTTTTTTTTTTTTTATCACTAACCATGTGGCTTAACTCATTTGACATGGGACTTACCTAATTTCTTTATTTTCCTTTGCCTTGTTTGATCTGTACTTTCTCATACTTGTTTACACAAGGACAGATATACAAGTATATTCTCTCCACCATAATTCTGATTAATTCTTATTACTTGAAACAAGTTTTCAGATGCAAACATGCAAGTTCAATGTGCTTATTTTGTTACTCAGTTGTATTTTCTATCAGGGAGCATTTTTTTCCCAAACAAATATATCCTTACCAATCATGTGTCCACCAAGTTAGAAAATAAAACAGAAAATTCAAAAATGGAACAGGAAAACACCTCGGATCTATATTTAGCTACTCCCAAATCATTGGATTGCAAATAAAAAGTTAAAAAAAATAATTTTCCTTAGTCTACATGACAGAAAAGTGTGAACTAGTAATTCAGCATTTTCATTCTTTGCCTATAATTCACTGATTATCTATTAAACCTACTAAAATGTATTAGCAGAAGACTTGTAGTACTGCAAAGCCTTCCTCAGTTGAGAAACTTTCATGCATATACCTTTGATAGCAGATCCCTACAATGCTTCTCAGTACTTTCTCTAAAGGTTAACAATGAGACACTGGACAAACTTTACATTGCCAGCAAAGAACATCAACAACAATCAGAAAGATAAGTGAACTTTCAAATTTTAATTCAAATAATATGACATAATATGACCGTGTTATGTTCTGACACAGACGATCTGCTTAAGCCTACGTCTAATAGATTCTAATGTCCTCATAAAACAGTGGGTGAAGGAACCTTGATACCGTTTAAAGATTTCCACAGGTAAGTGAGTTACAAACTTGCTGCTGCATCCTCACAACAAAGTCCCATTCTGCAAAGTAGGATTCTCCTCAGAGGCACAGTCTAATGACCCCATTCCCTCTCTCAACACACACTGAACTGAGTTAGAAGCCACAAGGAGGAAGAAGTACACTAGCTGGCATGAATGACTGATGGTATAAAACTATGCTACAGTTTGGGACATTGGGAATGGTGACTCTTTGGATATGAGTACAACTCAGTGGCCATCATGGTGAAATTACTCATATTTTCTCTTGCTTAGTAATATGATTCTTTACTTGGCATTACCTTCCTTATCATGTAAGGTTATAAAATTGCAGAACAAGGAAAACACCAGAAACCCTCTACCTCTATTCCAAGGGCAAAGATTAGATGTAAGTTATTCTTTACTTTTGGAATCTTTAAGTTTTAAACTAGTGAAAAAACTTCTTAAAATTAAATATTACCTTCAGCATATGGATTATAAAATGCTATCCCAGTGGAAATGTCCCTTGGACTATGTTACATTACTCATGTAAAGAAAATAATATTAAACCAGGAACTGAAATTAAAATTTGTTGATACCTGTGGGTGGTTATTTTCACTTCCTTTAAGCTCTTCTTGCTCTTCCTTTGATATGGATACCGACTTTAGTACTGTAAATTTCATATATTTAGGTAAATGAGTTGCTTAGAATGATTTCACAAAAGCTATCATCTTTATAAAAATTGATAGAAAGCAAAATTTATTTTTATTTTATAAATTGAGGGTTTAGATGAAGGTAAATCTTTAGCAGACTACATACTTCTTTTTAAAATATGCCTAATTAGCTTACACATTTTTTTTATTCATTTTTCTTTTCAGACAGAGTCTCATTCTGTTCCCTTGAGTCGAGGTCCATGGCTTCCGAGCCCACAGCAACCTCAGTCCCTTGGGCTCAAGCCATCTTCTTGCCTCAGATTCCCAAGAAGCTGGGCCTACAGGAATCTACCACAATGCCAGGCTAGATTTTGTATTTTCAGTAGAGATGGGGTCTTGCCCTTCCTTAGGGTGATCTCAAACTCCTAGCTTGAGTGATCCACCTGCTTTGGCCTCTGAGTATTAGGAACACGGGCATGAGTCACCATTCCTGCCCTAACTATCTAACACTTTAAAAACCACTGAGAATGCTACTAGATAGCTTTTATGAGGATAAAAGCCACAAATATCATAAATTCATCCACTCAATAAAAATGGCAAAAAATTCATAAACAAAGCAAGATTTACAAATCTAGTAAAACATAAAGGTATCACTGTATACTCTGGTCTACTTCAAAATAGTACCTGTAACATAGTGTGCATGTTGTGTCACACTTTATGGGGGCAAGACATGATTGCAAGAGGGACTTTGCCTAACAACTGCAATCATTGTAACCTGGCTTATTGTACCCTCAAGGAATCCCCAACAATAATAAAAAAATAATAATAATAGTTCTCAAATTTGCTATTAGGTTTTATTCCTTTATCAGTGTATGCCCTGCTCCTTACATGCGAAATGCTTTCCTCTAATATTCTGACAAATCACCTTGCACTGTTAGACTGCTTTATCAAGCCTTCACTGATTCTCGCATTTTCCCCAGATGAACAGGTATCTAGCCTCTCTTGGGGCTGCCTTACTACTTAGATTTCTCCTCTGCAACTTTTAATCCTGAACTGTGGTTCATTTATTTCCTTTTTCCTTCACAATATAATTTAAATGAATTTATTTTCTTTTTAATTTTTTTGATTTTTTGTCTTGTCTTTATCTGTTACAGAAAATTATAGGGCCATAAAATTATTGGTTATTTAAATTGCTTTTGAATCGTTTTTTTTTCCATTTCTATCCCTTTGTCTTATAAGCCATTTAAGGGTGAAATCTTCCAAAGTCCCCTTAGACCAATAGTCTGAATCTTGTTTTATGTGGCTATTATTGGCTCTAAGTTTAATAATATGTACATAAAATGCATCAAGGTTGGCTTTTCCAGAAGTCATGTCTGAGCTGAGAAGTAAAGGGTGAGATGAGCAAGGTGAAAAAGTGAGGAGGTCAGGAAAAAGTGAGAGCAGGACAGAAAGCAGCAAGAGGAAAGAGAAGCCTGCAATAGGGTGTGCATTTGTCCAAAATAGAGGGATTGGCTCAGAGGGCACTCCCAGAGGTTTTTCGGTAGTGCTAGAGTAAGGCAGACACACAGGGAAAGGGCTAAAATGGAGAGTTGAGAACAAGTCAGATTACAAAAGCCTTCTGTGAAACTTAAAAGTACTAGGATATTACTAATTTAAAAACATTTAATCATCCTACTGGCCCTGGAGAGAGGCCACAGTAAATACTGTCAGGAAGATGAATTCTAGGGGCACATGAATAAATAGAAGATGACTTACAGGCCACATAGCAAAAAAAATGCACTTCTGAAATATATGAATGTTTCCAGAAATGCTTCACATAGTGTCAGTGCCCAGTGTAATGTGGATTTTTATTGAATAAATAAAAGAATCTGGGTTTGGTATTTCATTTTTTTTTCAATTTTGAAGCACAGTGTAATACTTAATTACACTAAGTATTTATGTTTACAACCCATGGTATACGAAAGCTCCTAATGATCCCAATCACTTTTACTTGCATTTGCCCCCTTTTTAATCTGAACTCAGAGGGTTAAGTGTGGTACACGTATGTTGGAATGGTATAGAAAGGTTAAATTAAACAAGGGCACTAGGGTCAATCTCGACAGATCCAAAAAATGTAATGTTGAGAAAGTAAAGAAGTTGCAGAATTTTACTAATAAGGATACACTCTCACACGTACACAGTCTGCTAATTGGATCATCTGATTTCAGTAAAATCAGTAAGATGGAATAATTAAAGTTAAAACATGACTGACGTGTTAACATGAAGTGTTGCTCTAAGTAAAGATTTGAATTTCAATAAGCACTTGAAAAATTGTGGAGTTACAAAATTCACCTCAGTCAATTCCCTAACAAGGAAAGGGATGCCAAATCAGAGAACTATGTGAGGCAGAATAACCAAAACCAGAAGAACAACAAAAGAAAAGAAAATTACCTGTTGTGGCTTCTTGCACTTTAATTGTTTCTACTCCTTTATCTGGAGTAGCAGCTTCTGTGTCACAGGTACTTACAGTGAACTTTGAAAAAAAGTATATCATAAGTAATGCATAATTTCACAAAATATACAGGGAATAATTCAAGACAAACAATGAATGTTGTTACCTGAAACTGAGGTTCTACCTTAGAATCCCCTAAAAAACAAAGAACACATGCAATCGGTGTAAATGACAGTGTAAATGTAGATATGATGAAACCAAGCATACAGTTGAGGAGAGTTCCTATTGAGCTGAACCCTCCAGCTTGGCTTTAAAAGTAATTACTTTAGGTTTGGGTTTGCTTTTTCCCTCTTGTATTGATTGTTTTATTGATTGACTGATTTAGGGGTAGACAGGAACATAACAGACAAAAACTGAAGACAATAGGATATAATTTTAATATCATGTTCAGTTCAAACTTCAAAAGTGGCATTAGCTTTCACTCAAATGAAACATAAATAAAAAAAACATTCAAATGCAAAAGTGCACACACAGCAGGGTGAAGAGTGGTCTTTATTCAAAGGAGAAAATCATGATCCAGAGAGGATAAAGGACCAGGCTGATGGAAGAAGCTTACAGTACGTCTTTAGTGCAACCCACAACATCATTTATACCATATGCTGCAAGGATCTGACATGTTCTGCAGCCTGTGCTCCATTTCAGAAGGAACACAGGTGTGATGACAGTTCAGTGGAGGTTATAATCCATTTCTCATTAGAGAAAGGGTTCAATCGATCTACATGGATAGATCCTTGTAAAATAACAGTTTTAAAAATGTGATTTTTTTTCCATACCCGTAAATACACAAGTATACCAATATTTTTTGTGTCCTCTACTTTGTCATATTAATTTTCTTCCTCAACTCACATAAGAGGTATGCAAGAAATTATATATACTGACCTATCAATCATGAACTATTTATCAAAAAGGAACACACTGAATGGCCACAGAATTATGAGGTATAAATGAAATTTTATATTCCAAAATCACTAGACTATTCACTGGACATGACATTAAAATTTATAAAAGTCATACATAAGCTTTTAGGCAGTTTTTCACATTTTTAGAATATTAAGGGATACGTATTTTGTTTACCTACTTTCCTCTTATACAGATTTAATCAAGTGATAAGTGTATTGTTTCTAAAATTAGTGTCCTTGGGGTTGTCACATTAATCCATTAAGGGATTTTAGGAAACAGCTGCTTTATAGGAAAAAATAGCATTTAAAAGCCAGTCATCTATTTTCAAAGTAACCTCATCTGATTAACTAGTATCAATGAAAAACATATCTCTGATGCCTGATAATTCCAGAGAAAAGAAATGCATCTCTGTGGTCTGCCTCAATCCCAGCATTTCTTCCTCCTTCCAGTAATCTCTGGGGCTGCAATAATCCAATCTTCTATGTGTGTGCCAATTTCCTGAAGCCACCTGAACTGAGTTCTACCACGTTTGTGCATCAGGAATGAGAAATTACCTAGCAAACTTCTTTCTTCCCTGCCTCTGTGCCCACTCACAAACCCTCTTGCTTTGCAAAAAAAAACCTTGAAATCTGACATTCTGACATTTGCATTCCTTTGATGGATTATTTACACCACCTTTTTCCTCTTTATTTAGCACTAACATTTTATACCTAGAATTTCAATCTCTCTATAATTCAGTGTTATCCTCCATCTGGAAACATGCTCAAAATTAAGACCAAATCAAAGCTTTCCCTTGATTCTAGGTTGGAAGTATTCTTCAATGGCGCCTATTACAGGTTTCCTACAGAGAAGTCTATACCCTAGTTATTCAAGGTGGTGTGAGGAACAGCAGCCCTGGACTCACCTGAGAATGCATTAGCACTGCAGAATCACAAACCTGCTCAATCACAATGTGCATTTTAACATGGCCCCCACTGATGTCTTTATGTTTGAGAAGCTCTGGTCTCTAAAGAGTGGGATATACATTCCTTTCCCTGAAATTATCCTTTGGAATATAGACTCCAGTTCCTCTCCATCACATATTCCACACGGAAATGGTATTTAAAATCACAAAGTTTCTAATGGAATGTTAGAGGTTTATAGCTTTCCTGGCCTCTCCACAACTAAGCCTACTGTCTTCCATCCAATTGCATCCAATTGAACCATATGTTATGAAGAACCATCACTTTATACGACATGAAATTGCATACATGTAACATCTCCACTCTCCATCAGACAGCTCTGCATGACCAGGGGCCTCAGACCTTAATGCCTTGCCAACATTAAGAAACACAAAGAAAACAGGGAAGTTGGTGCTACTTCTCTCACTCCTTTTGGCACTGGAAGCTCTTTTTATTATATTCTTCCCACCTGTATAACACCTTGATCTACATTTTATTTAGGAAGTATTTTACTGAACCACTTTGCCATTACATCCATCTGCTCCTTTTCTCTCCATGTACCCCCTGTACTGTCTGCTTTCCCTTTCTTCACTCCCTTTTGTAAACCTGTTCACTTCCTGATTTCCTGACTTTGCTCAGCTTTCAGACTATATGGAGATGGGATAAAGATTCTGCTCCTTTAGTGATACTCTCTGTTTCATCCTCACTTGTTCCTAACACCTGTTTCGCTTTTTCATTTTATTTTTTTTAATTGTACATGTAATAGGGTGGTTTTCTTTGGCATTTATGATATCTTGGTGCTCATGTTTTTCAATAAACATTCTTTCACATGACATTTTCCATAAGATGCAGTCCTTACCATTTACTTGTTCTGGTACTGTCTTGGTTCCATTTGAATTGCCAGTCCCAAAAGAATGACTCTGTTAAAAGTAACATCAATATTGAGTTTCAATTACAGTATAATAAGTGGCACCAAGATTTCCTAATCACTTTCTTCAAAAATGTCTGAATTTTCTACTCTAAAAACAATAATTTTACCTTTAAATAAAAGAAGAATTTCTTGAAAATCAAAGCTTTGCAACCTTACATATGCTCTCTAGATGAACCTTATCTTTCACCTAGGTATTGCTATCGGTACTGTCACCTCACATGGACAGCCAAAGGAAACATATTCAAATGCAAAATCTTAACTCATGTCATATTGCAACAAGGAACTTACTTCTCCTTCCATAACATTACTTTGTATTCCCTAACACAAGTGAATGTTGCAAAAGATTAACACATGGGTTGTCATAGTTCTGGCATTACATCATTAAAATATTTTTAACCCTAGAAATATTTCCATGTTAACATTAGACACTGGCATAATGGACAACTTTGGAGTATGTTGTGTTAAGTATAACCTCACCATTGTCAACACTCCTCTATTTAGCTGAACAATTCCTTGACTACATCTAAATATTTTTGATAAAATGTTTGCTCATAGGGAAAATGCTTTAAAGAAAGGAAACCCTATGAGAAGAAAAACTTGACGGGGCAGAGCATGACAGTGGATGGGAAAGACATTTAACTGAGCTCTCCTGGAGAAGGCCAGACCATTGCCAGCATGGAATATTGGCATGGAGTGGTAATTCAGGGTGTATGGTGATGTGGTGTACTATTGCATTTGCCGGATCCTGTAAAGCCCCACCACAACAGGCAAGTTTCTGTGAGTCCACTCTGGCTTCAGTGGAGGCTGAGTCACCAGCAGTGGCCTCCATGACATCCAGCCTCCCCACAGCTGTCCCAGAAGAAGCCTTTCATGGTTTTTGGTTCTTAGGGGAAGCTGGGCATTGAGTGAAAAGATTGTAGTGTGTACTCCTGAGCAGAATTTTGTGGTCACATTAGGGTGCTATCTAGCGCAGTTCTGCTGCAGTTTGGCAGTGGGTGAAATATCCTCATGGGGAAAGTCCCCATATAGAATGCCACCATTGTCATAAAGGGCACCAGATGGTTGTGGGGGGACCCTCCTGCTGGGGGCCTATGATGTGGTAATCTGTGTTCTTCCTGTGAGGAGTGGACCTACACTCATGAGGGGCTCCCGAACTCCATGGGAACTGTTGTAGAAGAAATCTGTCAGACCTGTGGCTAAAGAATTTTTGAGAGCTGTGGAATCTCAGATCAGCAGAGCCTGAGTGCTGAGCAGGTGAACATGCGATCACCAACAGCTAACCTGGGAAACAGCTCTAAGCCTGAGGACCAGAGAGAAGTTAACAGTTGTGTTGTTTGTCCCCCATATTCACTGCACCATCAGGTGTTCAGGAAGTACATATTGCAACATAAATGTATTCCTACTAAAGTTGTATCCCTACCTCATATACATGTGTATGTTTATATACATGTACTATATAAACAAGCTAAAATCCTGAACCAAAAAAAAAAAAAAAATACAGGAACCCTTGCCCTTGTTGAATGTAAATATGGAAGTTAGTTAAAGAATCAGCCACACACACACACACACACACACACACACACACACACACACAATTTCTTTGGGTTGATATCATTGTTTCTTTTATTTCTCTTCTTTCCTTCCTCTATTGGTTGCTGAGATTGCTTACATCAGGCTATTTGAGCTTCTTTCGCCCCCCCACTTTATCTTATTTCAATGTATTTTGTTTCCTGTTAAGTTGTTTGGCTGATTCTTTAACTAACTTTCATTTTTACATTCAAAAAGGGCAAGGTTTCCTGTATTTTGTTGTTGTTGTTGTTGCAGAATTTTAGCTTGATTTTTTCTGTCCCCACTTCACTCCTCAGCATTCTCTCAGTTGATAGAGACTCTTCTCTATCACCTCTCCCAAAGTGCTTCTGCATCAGCTAGGATATTCCCCTCCCACATTTTTTTTTCTTCTTGGTGTGTTCTCTTTCTTCTTTATTTATTTGTCTCCTCTCTCTCTCCTTTGATTAAACAGTACACTTAATTTTATGTATCTATTCTCATATTGTATTTTTATTTTTTCTTCTTTTTCCATCCTTTCTTTGCTGAGGGTGGGTGTGACACAGCGGTGGTCTGGCAGGTAGATTTCAGCAGTAGTCTGGCTCAAAGAAGCCAGGAAAACTTTCTAGTGTTGGCCCCAGGAAGATAGTATTAGGAAGATCATGCTGTAAAACTTTCCTATTTTGCTCTATATTTTTTTCTTTCTTTTTTCATCCTTACTCAATTTTTGCTTCTTGGTTTCTGGGTTTGTTGTTGTTGTTTGTTTGTTTTTATTAATGGCAGAGGAAGAGTCAGGCTGTGTTCAAGCTGGTAAGGAGTGCCTGAACTAGAGGAATCCACCCAGCCCAGATCCACAAAAACCTTGAGCTATAGGCTTGGCCATAACATGCCTGAAATATAACCTGCTGAAAAATAACATTTGTGCTATTACTCTCATCCTCCCTTCCTATTCTCCTTTTCACCTGTTCTTCAATTTTCTTCCATTATTCCCCCTCCACACGTTGGCTTTTTTTTTTCTTTTGTGTTCCTTTCTTTTGCTTTTCTCTTACTCTTTCCTTCTTTTTTCCATCTTTTTTTTTCTCTTTTTCTTTCCTCTTGCCTCTCCTTGCTTACTCCTACTCTCCTCTGCCTATTGACCCCACAACAAGAGGCCTCTTCACCACCTAAAATCTGAGACAAGGTAACTTGAAGGAGAGGAGGAAGTGAGAAGGAGAAAGGAGCAAAAAGAAGTGAACAAGAAGAGAGCACACATGAGGAGGGACCAAAAGAAAAACTCAGGCACCATGAAGAACCAAAATAGAGCAACTCTTTTTTTTTTTTTTTTTTTTTTTGTAGAGACAGAGTCTCACTTTATGGCCCTCGGTAGAGTGCCGTGGCCTCACACAGCTCACAGCAACCTCCAACTCCTGGGCTTAAGCGATTCTCTTGCCTCAGCCTCCTGAGTAGCTGGGACCACAGGCGCCCACCACAACGCCCGGCTACAAAATAGAGCAACTCTTCCAAGGGACTGTCAAGAAATTTTTAAGGAAGACTCTTCCTATAAGGAATTAATGGATTTAACAGAAAGGCAATTTGAAAATATGGATGATTGAGACACAAAAGGGATTGAATAAGAAAATGGAAAGACAAAACCAAAGGTCAGATGAGAGATAGGTAGATATAGGATGCAGATGAGCTGAAATAAGTGAAGCAGACAATCAGGGAATGTAAAGAAGCAGTCAAAAGTATCAAATAGAGTATACCACAAGAACATCAGAGTTAGAGCATAAAGTCTGAGTTAACACAGGATGTTACAGAGTCAGAAAAGAAGAGAGAGAAAGCAGAGTAGGAGCTTATAGAACTAGGAGATGCCATGAAGCATTCAAACATATGGATGATATGAATACCAAAAGAGGAAGAAGACTGACCCAAAGGCAAGGAAGCCCTACTGGAGACTATGATACATGAAAACTTTCCTAGTTTTACTAAAGATCCTGACACACACTTTTCAGATGGATATCAAACCGGAGTCATCTCAATTCTAACAGAGCCTCTCCAAGACACAATTTGATCAACGTGTCACAAGTCAAGATGAAGGAGAAAACTCTGCAAGCAGCTAGGAATAAGTGCCAATTGACCTACAAGGTCAGTAGGTTGATAGCAGACTTTTCAACTGAAACGTTCCAAGCCAGAAGAGCATGGTCATACACCTTCAACATCCTTAAACAAAATAATTTTCAGCCCAGAATCCTGTGTCCTGCTAAACTTAGCTTCAAAATGGATGGAGAAATCCAATCTTTTGCTGATATACAAGCACTGAGGAAATTTCTCACAAGAAGACCAGCTCGAAAGGAAATACTTAGACCTATTCTCAATACTGCACACCACAGTGAACCACTAACAAAGAAAATACCTAGAAGCCAAAAACCAAAGCTTAGCTTCCACAATGGCAGAAAGGATAAAATTACACAACAAACCATCTCATAATGACATGAATAGACTTTTACCACTCTAATCAACATTCTCAATAATGTAAATGGATTGAATTCCCCACTGAAGAGGCACAGGCTGGCTTATTGGATAAAAAGACAAACAAAAACAAACAAACAAACAACAATAATAAACCCCAAGACATCCATACGCTGTCTCCAGGAGACACACCTAGCCCTGAAGGACAAATCAAGCCTCAGGGTTAAGGGACAGAAAACAGTGCACCAAGCAAATGGAAATCATAAAGGGTTGCAATTATATTCTCAGATACAATCAGATTCAAAGCATCTTTAGTTAAGAAAGACAAACAAGGACACTTCATAGTTGTAAAAGGAAGAAAACAACAAGAAGAGACCTCAATTTTAAACATTTATGCACCTAACTTAAATACTCCCAGATTTATACAACAGACCTTGACTGGTCTCAGCAATGTGATATCCCAGAATATCTTTTTTTTTTTTTTTTTGTAGAGACAGAGTCTCATCGTACCACTCTCGAGTAGAGTGCCGTGGTGTCACACGGCTCACAGCAACCTCCAACTCCTGGGCTTAAGTGATTCTCTTGCCTCAGCCTCCCAAGCAGCTGGGACTACAGGCACCCGCCACAATGCCCAGCTATTTTTTTGTTGCAGTTTGGCCGGGGCTGGGCCTGAACCCGCCACCCTCGGCATATGGGACCGGTGCCCTACTCACTGAGCCACAGTCATCGCCTATATCCCAGAATATCTTAACAGTCAGGACTTCGACACCCTTCTGACAAAATTGGACATATCCTCTAAACAGAAACTAAACTAGGCTACAAATGACTTAAATATGACTCTAGAACAAATGGGTAGAATACACCATCCTAAAGCAAAAGAATGTACTTTTTTTTTTCATCAGCTCATGGCACATGCTCCAAAATAGATCACATCCTATGATACAAATCAAATCTCGGCAAAATTAAAGGAATAGAAATTATATCATGCTTCTTCTCAGAACACAAGACTATAATACTGATGATCAACTCCAACAAAATTGTTCATGCCGACACAAAGTCTTGTAAACTTCACAACCTTATGCTGAATGATAGTTGGGTTCAGAAAGAGATAAAAAAAAAGGAAAGGGTTAATTTCTTCAAACATAACAACAGTTATGACACAAGTTACCAAAACCTCTGGGATGCAACAAAATCTATCCTGACAGGAAAATTTATTGTGCTACAAGCCCACCTTCAAAAACCCAAAATTGAGTGCATCAGCACACTCACAAATCATCTTATGGAATTGGAAAAAGACCCTAATCTCAGCAGAAGAAAAGAGATAGCCAAAATTAAATCAGATGTTAATGAAATTGAAAAAAAAAAAAATCAGAAAATTAATGAAATAAAAAGTTGGATTTTTGAAAAAGTAAATAACAGATAAACTTTTGACCACACTAACTGGAAACAGGGAAGTAAAATCTCTAGTCACCTCAATTATAAATGATAAAGGTGAAATAACAACAGATGCTACAGAGATATAAGAGATTATCACTGAATACTTCAAGAAACTCTATGCCCAGAAATTTGACAATGTGGAGGAAATGGATCAATACTTGGAAACATGCCCTTGTACTAGACTTAAGAAGAAATAGACTTTCTGAACAGACCAATTTCAAGCAGTGAGATCAAAGAAGCAATAAAATATCCCCCCACACTAAAAATGCCCAGGTCAGATGGCTTGACACCACAGTTCTATCAAACTTTCAAAGAGCAGCTTATACCCATACTGAAAAAATTATTCCAAAAAATTGAGGAGGAAGGAATCTTCACTAAAACATTCTATGAAGTAAACATAACTCCGATACCAAAACCAGGAAAAAATGCAACTAAAAAGGAGACTACAGACCAATTTTACCAATGAATATAGTTGCAAAAATTCTCGATAAAATCCTAGCCTGTAAATGAGTTTATCATTAAAAAATTCATACATCACGGTCAAGTAGGATTCAGCCCAGGGATGCAAGGCTGGTTTAACATATACAAATCCATAAATGTAATTCACCATATCAATAGAACCAAAAACAGAGACCATATCATGCTCTCAATAGAAGCAGAAAAAAAAAATTTGGTAAAAATGAAACATCCTTTTCTAATTAGAACTCTGAAGAATATAGGCATTGGTGGTGTATTCCTTAAACTGCTTGAAGCTATCTATGACAAAGCCACAGCTAATATTATACTGAATGGGATAAAACTGAAAACTTTTCCACTCAGAACTGGAACAGACAATGTTGTCCTCTATCACCACTACTATTCAAGGTAGTGCTGGAAGTTCTAGCCAATACAATGAGGCAAGAGAAGGAAAGAAAGGGGATCCAAAAGGGGGCAGAAGAAGTGAAGCTCTCCCTCTTTGCTGATGATATGACCTTATAGTTAAATAACCATAAGGATGCAACCAGAAGACTCCTGGAAGTGATAAAAAAAAAATACAGTAATGTCTCAGGATATGAAACCAATGTCCAAAAATCAGTAGCTTATGCAAATGCCAATAACAGCCAAGATGAGAAGGTAATTAAGGACATAATACCCTTCACAGTAGCTTAAAACAAAATGAAATGCCCAGAAATATACATCACCAAAGAGGTGAGCGACCTCTACAAAGAAAACTACGAACCCCTAAGAAAAAAATAACAGAAGATATTAACAAATGGAAGAAGCTCATGGCTGGGAAGAATCAACATTGTTAAAATGTCTATACATCCCAAAGCAAACTACAGATTCAATGCCATTCTTATTAAAGTACTCCCTGTGCTTTCAAGAGCTGGAAAAAATAATTCTTCATTTTGTATGGAACCATAAAAAATTCCATATAGCCAAAGTAGTTCTTAAGGGTAAAAACCAACCTGAGGGCATCAGCATACCAGACTTTAGGCTGTACTACAAGGCCATAGTGGTCAAAACAGCATGACACTGACAAAAATAGAGACATATACATTTGGATTTGAGTAGAAAACCAGGGAATGAAACTAACATGGTACAGCCACCTAATCTTTGATAAAACAAACAAGAACATATATTGGAGGAAAGAATCTGTAATCAATAAATGGTGCTGGGAGAACTGGATATCCACATGTAAGAGACTGAAACTGGACCCACACTTTTCTCCACTCACAAAAAATGATTCAAGATGGAAATAAAGACCTTAATTTAAGGCATGAAATGATAAAAATCCTCAAAGAAAGCATTGGAAAAACACCGGAAGATATCAGCCTGGGGAAAAGACCTTGTGAAGAAGACTTACATAGCAATTGCAACAACAACAAAAATAAACAAATGGGACTTAATTAAATTAAAAAGCTTCTGTACAGCTAAGGAGACAAGAACCAAAGCAAATAGATAACTACACAATAGGAAAGGATATTTCCATATTTTGAATCAGACAAAAGATTGATAACTAGGATCTACAGAGAACTCAAATTAATCCACAAGAAAAAAGCCAACAATCCCATAAATCCCTGGTCAAGAGAGACGAATATAACCTTCTCTAAAGAAGATTGACTAATGGCTAACAAACATATGAAAAAATGCTCATGATCTCTAATTATTAGAAAAATGCAAATCAAAACCACCCTGAGAGATCATCTAAACACAGTGAGAATAGTACACATCACAAAATCTCAAAACTGCATACACTGGCATGAATGTGGAGAGAAGGGAACACTTCTACACTGCCAAAGTAATACTAACTTTTTGGAAGGCAGTGTGGAGAACCCTCAAAGAACTCCAGGCAGACCTCCCATTTGATTCTGCAAACCCATTACTTGGTATCTACCCAGAAGGAAAAAAAAATCCTTTTCCCATAAGGACACTTGCACTAGACTGTTTATGGCAGCTCAATTTACAATTGTCAACATGTGGAAACAGCCTAAATGCCCCCAAACCCAAGAATGGATTCATAAGCTGTGGTATAAGTATACAATGGAATAATATCCAGCCATTAAAAAAGATGGGATGAATATTTTCTGATTCATGCCTCAGGAACACGTGCAGTATGTACTGCTTTTCCTTCTTCATAAGTGCCTGTAGAAGCAGAAGCACTGTGCCCTTTCACTTGAACAAGCCCGCACTTCATTTCTCTAAAGTTATCAAGTCACAAATTTTGCATTACTAGATTGAACCATAGTTCTGATATCTAATATCCAATTAATGGTGTTTGGTTCCTATTTCTTGCCACTACACTTTGAAAGTCATGGTCTTCCTTCATTCCAGTGGTAACTTCTGAGTTCCTTCCTTCTTTTAGTGTCAGTATAATTTTCACATTTCTCCTCATGTTTGTTAAATACATGTCCAGGTTCTTTGCACATTATTAACATTTTCACATTATACTTCTTTTCATTTAAATAAAGTTCAGAATGGGAGAAGATATTTGCAGGTTATGTTTCTGACAAAGTTTTGATAACTAGAATCCACAGAAAACTCAAGCTAATTAATAAAAAAAGAACAAGTGATCCCATTTCATTGTGGGCAAAAGATTTGAATGGAAGCTTCTCTGAAGAAGACAGGTGCATGGCCTGTAGACACATGAAAAAAACTACTCATCATCCCTATTCATCTGAGAAATGCAAATCAAAACCTCATTGAAACATCATCTAACTCCAGTGAGAGTAGCCCACATCACAAAATCCCAAAAGTGCAGATGTTGGTGTGGACGTGGAGAGAAGGGAACACTTCTGCACTACTAGTGAGAATGCAAGCTGAAATGTTCCTTTTGGAAAGAGGTTTGGATAACACTTAGGGAACTGAAAGGAGACCTGCCATTTGATCCTGCAATTCCTCTACTAGGTCTATATTAGATGACCACAAATCATTTTACAACATAGATATTTGTACCACAATGTTTATTTAAGCCCAAATCATAATTGCTCAGTCATGGAAGAAGCCCAAGTGCCCATAGACCCATGAATGGATTAACAACTTATGGTGTATGTGTGTGTGTATGTGTGTGTGTGTGTATATAATTGAATATCATACATCCATAAAATGATGAAGACTTTATTTATTTATTTTTTTTTTTAATTTTTATTTTTTTTAATTTTTATTTTTTTTTATTAAATCATAACTGTATATAATGATATGATTATGGGGCATCATACACTCACTTCATAAACCATTTGACACATTTTTATCACAGTGGTTAACATAGCCTTTCCGGCGTTATCTCAGTTACTATGCCAAAACATTTAAGACTTTATTTATTTTATGTCACATAGATGGAGCTGGAACATATTCTTCTTAGTGAAAAGTATCTCAAGAATGGGAAAAATGTATCCAATGTACTCAGTACTATTATGAAACCAACATATAATCCCACACACTTTTACACAAATGATAAAACAAAAGTGTAGCCGAAAATGACCAGAGAACAGGAGAGGAAGGGCAGGGGTTCGCCATGTAGATGGAGGATAATTGGTGGGACATCATCTATGGTGCATATTAAGGGTACTGGTGGGACATCATCTATGGTGTATATTAAGGGTACATGTTAAATCTATTAGGAGTAGAGTATAAATGTCTTAACACAACAAATAATTAAGTGAGGTGAAGGCAATGTTAACCAGTTTGATGTAAGCATTCCAAATTGTATATAAAATCAGCACATTATACCCCATAAAGGCATTAAGGAACACAGTTATGATTGAAAAAAAAATTATGAAATAAAAAATAAAATAAAAACATCATATTAAAGACATAAAAAAAAAACTTAGTGTCCATTCATTTCAACTGTAACTTCTGAGTTTCTTGCTTATTTACTGTCTGTAACATTTTCACATTTCTCCTCACCTGCGTCAAGTGTATTCCTAATGTCTATCTGGATTGTTATAATTTTCAGAGTTTATTTTTTTCATTTAAATAAAGTTTAGAGGGTGAGTGGTGAGTATTCCTAGGGGACACAATGTAGGCATGAGATAAACAGATATTTTTTATGAGTGAGGACTTTTTCTTGAAAAAATGCCTGAAGCACTAAGGAGTGGACACTCCAGGTGCATCTTTCCCCTCACAGTCTGGTATACTATTTGTTAAATTAGATGAAGCTCTTTTTTTTTTTTTTAATTATTGGGGACTCATTGAGGGTACATAGAAGTAGGTTACATTAATTGGTTTTGTCAGATAAGGAGCCTATTATATTTGTGTCCTGCCCCGCAAAAGGTGAAATCTATCCCCCACGCCCTCCCTCCTTCCTTTTCTCAGCTCTCCCCATCCCTCACCCCCATTGTGTACTAGGACCTTAATTGTCCACGTATCAGAATTGAGTACACAGGGTTCTTATTTCTCCATTCTTGTGATGCTTTACTAAAAATAATGTGTTCCACATGCATCCAGGTTAATACACAGGATGTGAAATCTCCGTCTTTTTTAGTGACTGAGTAATATTCCATGCTATACAAATACCACAGCTCTTAATCCATTCTTGAGTTGGTGGGCATTTAGGCTGCTTCCACATTTTGGTGATAGTAAATTGAGCTTCAATAAATAGGCTGGAATAAATAGGGAAAGGTTATTGGCATATTTTGATTCAGACAAAAGCTTGATAACTAGGATCTACAGAGAACTTGAAGTAATAAACATTAAAAGAGTCAACAATCCCTTAGATCACTGGGCAAGAGAGATGAATAGAAACTTTTCTAAAGAAGACAAACAGAGGAATGGCTTATTAACATATGAAAACTGCACATCATCCCTAATAATTAGAGAAATGCAAATGAAAACCACTCTGAAATACCATCTAACCCCAGGGAGAATGGCTCACATCACAGTCTCAAAACTGTAGATGCTAGCATGGATGAGGAGAGAAAACACTTTTACACTGCTGGTGGAACTGCAAATGAATACAGCCTTTTTGGAAGGCAGTGTGGAGAACCATCGAAGACCTCAAGCTAGACTACCCATTTGACCCTGCAATCCCACTGCTGGGCATCTACCCAAAAGAAAAAAAAATCCGTTTATCACAAGGACACTTACAGAAGGTGCTTTTAAAAAACTTTGCTTCTTCCTTACAGTAACTCAGCTATAGGGCAAGCAGGAATTTTGTATTATTCATAGTTTTAGTCAGAACACTGTTACAACTCATTTCTTAGGTGTTTTTATTGATTTCCCCATTCCACTTCACCTTGTTTGACCCCACATTTGCTCATACTTTTGCACACAAGGAAGTTCTGAATATACAGATATATTCTATCAGTCCTCATTTATTCCTAGTCAGGAGACATGTTTTCATATGCAAACATGCAATATTCTTGTGCTTATTTTGTTTCTCAGTTGTGTTTTCTGTCAAGGAGAATGTTCTTTCCAAAATAAAATTAGAAAATAAGAATCGTATTGGAAAACTTCCTAAATGTATTTATCTACTCTGAAATCACTGGCTTGTAAATACATGTTAAAAAATAATATTCCTTAGAGAACACATAGAAAAAAATTGTGAACTAGCAAATGTAACATTCTCATTCAGTCCAGAATTAACTTATTATCTTTAAAAACGACCAAATGCATCAGTAGATAACTAGTGTGAATACAGAGCCTCCCTAACTAAAACCTTCTAACCTCAATAGTGGCCCCCCCCAAGACTGCATTTCCAAACTGTTTGTAAAAACTGATGATAACTCAAACCTGGGAAACTATACATTATTACATGATAAAATCAATAGCAATCAGAAAGAAAAGCCAATCCTCAAATGTAAATTCAAATGATATCCATAATATGACAGTGCTATTTTCTGACACAGACTATCTATCTGCTTAAGCCTATGACTAAGATATTCTAATGTCCTCTTAAGACAGTGCGTGAAGGAACCTTGATACCATTTAATAATGTCCTGTAGGTAAGTAGTTACAAACTTGCTGCTGCACCCTCACATCAAAGTCCCATTCTTAAGGTAGGATTATCTTCATAGGCACAGTCTAATGACCCCTTTCCCTCTCTCAACACACACTGAACTGAGCCAGAGGCCATAAGGAGAAAGAAATACTTTACCTGGCATGAATGACTGGCAGTATAAAATTCCACTACAGTTTGGGACATTGGGAATGGTGATTCTTTGAACATGAGTCCAACTCAGTGGCCATCTTGGTGAAATTGCTCATAATTTCTCTTGCTTAGTAATATGATTCCGTACTTGGCAATACCTTCCTTATTATATAAGGTTATAAACTAAAGAACCAGAAAAACATCAGAAATTCTCTGCCTCGATTCCAAGGACAAAGATTAGCTATAAGTCACTCCTCACTCTAGCAAGGTTTAAGTTTTATAACTAGTTAAAAAAAATCCCTCAACTTAAACATTAGCTTATGACATATGAATTCTAAAATACTATTCCAGTAGGAAATGTCCCTTGGACTATGTCACATCATTCATACAAAGAAAACAGTATTAAACCAGAAACATAAATGTAAATTTGTTTATACCTGTGGCTTGTCATTTTCATCTCCTTTAGGCTCTTCTTCCTCTTCTTCTGATGTAACAAAGTTGTATACTGTAAATTTCATATATTTAGGTAAATGAGTTGATTAGAATGATGTGATAAAAGCTATCAGCTTTATAAAAGTGGATAGAAAGCTACATTTCTGTTGATTTTATAAGTTGAGTTTAGATGAAGTTAAGTCTTTAGCAGACTATAGACTTCCTTAAAAAATACTCCTAATTAATCTAACAATGAGTTGCTTAGAATTATGTGGTAAAAGCTATCAGCTTTATAAAAATGGATAGCAAGCTAAATTTCTTTTTATTTTATAGATTGAGAGTTAGATGAAGTTGTCTTTAGCAGACTATATACTTCTTTAAAAAATACTCCTAATTACCTAACACTTGAAAAACCACTCAGAAAACTACTAGGCATTAGTGTGTAAAAGGCACACAAAGATCACAGATTCACGCAGAAATTCATCCACCCAACATAAATGACAAAGCCATCATAAACAAAGAAAAAATTTTCAATCCAGGAAAACATATGAAGTAGCCCTGTTTACTTCTTTCTCCTACTTAATAGAACCTGCCAGGCATTGCACATGTTATTCACTAAGTTGCTGTTACTTTTTATACCATAATCAGTGTATGCCCTGTGACTTACGTGTGAAATGCTTTCCTTCTAATATGCTGACAATATTTGTTCCGTTTGTTCTTTACTTTTTTCTTCTTGTTATTTTTCTCCTTTCTTTTCTTTTCTTTCATTCTTTCCTTCTCTATTTATGGACACAGATTGCTATGTGAGGACTCTGTTAATTACAGCTCTTTCCCTGGACAAACGGCATCTACTCTCTCACTGAGGCCTCAGCACTTACGGATTTCTCTTCTGCACCTTCCCCACCTGAACTATAAGTTAATTCTTTCCATTTCTATTCCCCAGATCCCAAGGCTGTAGGACACAATATTCCACAGCATTGTTGGGCACACAGTTTTTATCTATTCTACTTGATAATTATACTGTGGTTAAAGGGAAATGAATAAGATCTGTCAAGGTTGGCTTTTCCAGAAGTCATGTCTGAACTGAGAAGTAAAGGGTGAGATGAGCAAGATGAAAAGATGGAGAGGCCAGGAAAAAGGGAGAGCAGGACAGGAAGCAGCAGGAGTAAAAACAAGTCTGAAAGAGGACGTGCATTTGTCCAACAGAGAGGGATTGGTTCAGAGGGCACTCCCAGAGGTAGTTCAGTAATGCTAGTGAAAAGACAGACACACAGGAAAAGGGCTAAAATGGAGAGTTGAGAAAAAGTCAGATTGTGAAAACCCCATGTGAGACCTAAGGTACTATTATAGGTACTATATTACCAATTCAAGGTCTGCTTAATCATCCTAATGACCCTGGAGAGGGACCACAGTTAGGGAAGGTAAATTCCAGGGCCACATGTATAAACAGAAGATGACTTACAGGCTATACTGCAAAATAAATGCACTTCTGAAATATATGAGTGGTTCCAGAAATGTTTCACATAATGTTAGCCTCCAGTGTAATGTGGTTTTTTATGGAATGAATAATCTGAGTTTTGTATTATAATTTTTTTCAATTTCAATGCTCAGTATAGTAAGATTTTTTAAATTAAATCATAGCTGTGTACATTAATGCAATCATAGGGTACAATGTGCTGGTTTTATATACAATTTGAAATATTTTCATTGAACTGGTTAACATAGCCTTCATGGCATTTTCTTAATTATTGTGTTCAGACATTTATATTCTGCATTTAGTAAGTTTCACCTGTACCCTTTTAAAATGCTCTGTAGGTATGATCCCACCATTTACCCTCCATCGACCCATCCTCTCCCTCCCCTCCCCTCCCTTACCCCTCTCCCCATATTCTTGTGCTTTAATAGGGTTATAGCTTTCATATGAAAGCTATAAATCAGTTTCATAGTAGGGCTGAGTACATTGGATACTTTTTCTTCCATTCTTGAGATACTTTGCTAAAAAGAATATTTTCCAGCTCCACCCATGTAAACATGAAAGAGGTAAAGTCTTCATCTTTCTTTAAGGCTGCATAATATTCCATGGTGTACATATACCACAATTTATTGATCCATTCCTGGATCGAAGGGCACTTGGGCTTCTTCCATGACTTAGCAATTATGAATTGGGCTGCAATAAACATTCTGGTACAAATACCTTTAATGTTTACAATGGACTGTATACAAAGGCTCCTAGGGATCCCCAATCACATTTACTTACGAATGCCCCTTTTCTAATCTGCGTTCAGAGTGTTCAGTTAAGTGTGGTACACGTATGTTGGAAAGGTATAGAGAGCTTAAATTAAACAAGGGTACTAATGTCATTCTCAACAGATGCAAAAAATGTAAAGTTGAGCAAATAAAGAAGTTGCAATGTATACCATCTTTGTACAGTTTTATGACACAAAGACTAATTCTCGGCAATATTTATCACCAGACGCACTTTGAAAGTCTATGGAAATAATGTCCAGACAACTCCCGGTGTTGATTACTTCTGTGTAATATATTCAATAGTACGGAAGGACTATTTCCTACTATTAACCTTTCAGGATCATGGTTTTAAGACTGTGTCTACCAAATAGTCATAAAGGAATGATTAATTATTTTACTAATAAGGATACTCCTTCACACAAACACACTCTGCTAATTGGATCATCTGACTTCCTTTGCATCATCAGTGTAAAATCAGTAAGATGGAATAATTAAACATGACTGAGATGTTAACATGGAGTGCTCCTCTAAGTAAAGATTTGAATTCCAAGAAGCACTTGGAAAGTTGTGGAATCACCAAATTCACCTCTGTCAATTCCCTAACAAGGACAGGGAAGTCAAATCAGAGAACAATGGGAGGCAGAATAACAACAACAACAAAAGAAAATTACCTGTTGCAGCTGGTTTAACTTTAATCCTTTGTACTCCTTTTTTTGGAATAGGAGGTTTTATATCAACATCACGCACAGTAAGCTTTGAAACAAATTGTATCATAAGTAAAGTATAATTTCACATAATGTACAGAAAATAATTCAAGACAATGAATATTAGTACCTGATACTGAGGTTGTGTCTTAACATGCACTGAAAAAAAAAGAGAATATACAATCAGTGTAAATGACACTGTAAATGTAAATATGACAAAGCCAAACATACAGTGGAGGAGAGTTCCTATTGAGCAGAAGCCTCAAGCTGGGCTTTGAAAATAATTACTTTAGGTTTCAGGCTGCTTTTTCTCTCTTTTATTGGTGGATTGATTGATTTATGGGCAGACAGGAGCATGACAGACAAAAACTGAAGACAATAGGAATACAAGTTTAATATAATATACAGTTAAAACTTCAAAAGTGAGATTATGTTTCAAATGAAAATCACTCATATAGAAAAGTGTACATACAGAAGAGTGAAGAGTGGTCTTTATTTGAAGGAGCAAATCATGACCCAGAGAGCATAAAAGGCAAGGCCGATGGCAGAAGCTTACAGCATGTCTTTACTACAACCCAAAACATCATTTGTACAATAGGCTGCAATTAACTGCCAAGTTCTTCAGTTTGTGGACATCATTTAGGAAGAAACACAGCTATGATGACAGTTCAGATGAGGGTATAATCCATTTCTCATTAGAGGAATGGTTCAATCGATCTGCATGGCTAGACCCTTGTAGAATAGCAGTTTTAAAAATTTGATCTTTTCCACACCCACAAGACACGCAAGTATACCAATATTTCTTAGGTCCTCTACTTTTGTGCTGTTAACTTTCTTTCTCAATTCGTATAAGAGGTATGTGAGAAATTATACTGAGCTATCTATGGTGAATTATTTATCAAAAAGGAAACACTGAATGGCCATATAATTATTAGATGTTGGGTGGCTCCTGTGGCTCCAAGGAGTAGGGCACTAGCCCCATATGCCAGAGGTGGCAGGTTCAAACCAAGCCCTGGCCCTAAAAAAAAAAAAAAAAAAAAAAAGTTAAAATGTTTTTAAAAAAGAATTATTAGATGTTAATGAATTTTTTGTATTCAAAAATCACTAGAATATTCACTGCACGTGACATTAAAATTCAGAAAAAATAAGCTTTTAGGCTTTTTAAAAAAATTTTCAGAATATTAGGGAATACATATTTTGCTTGTATTGTTTACTTTTATACAGATTGAATCAAATGATAAGTGTACTGTTTCTAAAATGAATGTTCTTGGAGATCTCACATTAACTCATTAAGGGATTTTATGAAACAGCTACTTTATAGAAAGAAATAGCATTTGCAAAAAAAGCCACCCATCTTTGTTCAATGCAACCTCATCTTATTAATTAGTATCAATGCAACATATATCTCAGATGCCTGATCCTTCTGGAGAAAAGAAATGCCTCTCTGTGTTCTGCCCTAATACCAGCACTTCCTCCTCCTTCCAGTAATCTCTGGAGCTGCAGTAATCCAGTCTTCTCTGTGTGTGCAAATTTCCTGAAGCCACCTGAACTGAGTTCTCTCATGTTTGCTCATCAGTAACTGAGAAATTTCCTCACTAAACTTCTTTCTGCCTTGCCTCTATGCCCACTCACAAGCCCTCTTGGTTTGCAAAAAAAAAAAAAAAAAAATCTTGCAATCTGCCATCTGCATTCTTTTGATGGATTATTTCCACCACCTCTTTCCTCTTTATTTGCAATAACATCATATATCTAGTATTTCAATTTCTCTATCATTCATTGTCATCCTCCAGCTAGGAACATGCTCAGAAATAAGAGCAAAATAATGCTTTCCCTTGATTCTCCGTTGGAAGTGTTCTTCAATGGTGCCTCCTACACATTTCTCTACAGAGAACTCTACACCCTAGTTATTCAGGGCATTCTGAGGACCAACAGCACTGGAAACAAATGAGAATGCATTACGACTGTAGAATCACAAACCTGCTCAATCACGATGTGCATTTTTAACATGGTCCCCAATGATTTCTTAATGTTTTGAGAAGCTCTTGTATTTAAAGAGTCCACATTTCTTTACCTAAAAATATCCTTTGGAATACAGCTTCCAGTTCCTCCCAGTCACATATTCCACACTGAAATGGCATTTAAAATCACAAAATTTCTAAGGGAATGTTACTTGGCAACAGCTTTCCTGACCTCTCCAGGAGTAAGCCTATTGTCTTCTATCAATTGAATTGAACCGTATGATATGAGGAAACATCACTTTATATGATGAGAAATTGCATACCAGTACAGTTCCACACTGCATCAGACAGCTCTGCATGACCAGGGGCCACAGACCTTAATGCCTTCCCAACATAGAGAAACAGGGAGAACATGGAAGTTGGTGCTACTTGTCTCACTCATTTTGGCCCTGGAAGCTCATTTTATTATATTCTTCCCACCTGTCTAACTCCTTAATCTACCTTTTATTTAGAAGTATTTTATTGGAACACTCTGCCATTACATCCATCTGCTCCTTTTGTCTCTATGTATTCCCTGTACTGTCTGCTTTCCCAATTCTTCATTCCCTTTTGTAAACCTGCCCTTTTCCTCATTTACTGACTTTGCTCAGCTCTTGCACTATATTGAGATGGAACTAAAGATTCCATTAATTTAGTGATACTCTTGATTTCATCATCATCTGTTGCTGACACCTGAGAAGAGATACAATTTATCACTGTTTTGCTGCTGCTGCTTCTTTTTTTTTTTTTTTTTCTACCATACATATCTAAAAGCCAAGGTTGTTTTTGGTGCTCATGTTCCTCAATAAACATTCGTTCGCATGACATTTTTCATAAGATACATTTTTTACCCTCTAATTGTTTGCATACTTTCTTGTTTCCATTTGAATTTCCACTTCGAGAAGAACCACCAAAATCATCCTTGCTAAGATTCTCCAATAAATTATGTTAATATTAACATCAACTATTAAGTTTCAAGTATGTTATAGTTACAATAAGTGGTATCAAGATTTCCTAATCACTTTTGTCAAAAATGTTTGAATTTTCTTTTCTTTTTTTTTTGTATTTAAAGAGTCCACATTTCTTTACCTAAAAATATCCTTTGGAATACAGCCTCCAGTTCCTCCCAGTCACATATTCCACACTGAAATGGCATTTAAAATCACAAAATTTCTAATGGAATGTTAGAAAAAACAGAGTCTCACTTTTTGGCCCTCGGTAGAGTGCCGTGGCCTCACAGAGCTCACAGCTACCTCCAACTCCTGGGCTTAAGCGATTCTCTTGCCTCAGCCTCCCGAGTAGCTGGGACTACAGGTGCACACCACAATGCCCGGCTACTTTTTGGTTGCAGTTTGGCCAGGGCCGGGTTTGAACCCGTCACCCTCAGTATATGGGGCCGGCGCCTTACCGACTGAGCCATAGGCGCTGCCCAAAAAATGTTTGAATTTTCTACTCTAAGAATATTTTTTTTTAACTTTAAAAGAAAAAAAGAATGTCTTCTAAACCAGAGCATTGCAGCCATACATATGTTCTCGAGATGAACCTTACCTTCCACTTCTGCATGGCTACAGGTTCTGTAAATTGAGCATGGGCAGCCAAAAGAAACATATTTGAAAACACAACATTAACTCATGTTATATAGCAACAAGGATCTTACTTCACCTTCCATAACATTACTTTGCATTCTCCACCAAACACAGATGAACATTGTGAATAATATAATACATGGGCTATCATACTTTTGGCATTACATCCTTAACATATTTCTCACTCTAGAAATATTTCAGTGTTGACGTTAGATACTGGCATAATGGGCAACTTTGGAGTATGTCATGTTGAGTATAAGCTCAACAATGTCAATGGCTGCTTCATTTAGCTAAACAAGGCCTTGAAGACATCAAAATGTTCTGTGATAAAATATTTACTGATAGGAAAAATTGTTGAAGAAAAAGAAATCCTCTCATAAGAACAACTTGCCTTATGTTTATGTTTAAGTAAAAGAAGCAAACAGTACATAAACTGTGCATCTCCTTCCCAGTTAGGGAACAACTTCAAGAAAGTATGGCAATCCTTAATAAAAATAGAAGGATAGGAACAGAGAACACATCTCTTAGAAGCACCTAAAATGTTCTGGGCACTTGCTTGTACATTTTCTTTTCTACACATTATACAAATGAACATAAAAATCATGATGAAGATGGTGACCCTCAGTTCTGCTAATCAAATCTTTATTAATTAGATGTAATTAATAAAACATGCAAACTTGGAAAATTAGAATGGACCAGACAACTGACAAAGGAAAAAGCAGCAGAGGCAAGGGAACCATCTACCTCGTTTTGAACTTGAACTTTTTCTTCTCTGAAGAGCTCAATCCAAATAAAGCATCTCCTGGATGCATTGTAATTAACTATGCCCAAGTAAACATGAGGGAGAGAATTGTGCAAACAGCCAGATGTAACTAAAGTATAACCTACAAGATGAAGAATATTAGAATTACTGCAGATCTCTCTGCGGAAACTTTTCAAGCCACAAGAGGATGGACATCCATTTTCAATCTCCTAAAAGAAAATAACTTTCAGCCTAGGATCCTGTATCCAGCTAGACTGACTTTCATTTTTGATCAAGGAACCAAATACTTCACTGACACACACATGTGGAAGAAATTAGCCATAACTAAGCCAGGTATCAATGAAATTCTCAGACTCATCCTCCATCATGATCAGATTAATGGTCTACCACTGAAGTAAACTCACCCAGAAAACCTGGAATGAAATCTAACATCCACAATGGTGAAAGGATTGAAAATGTCCACTGTCGGGGAGGAGGCAAGATTTCCACAGAGGCACCCGTCCAAAAGGAGGGTGAAAGGACAGAAGTTTACCAAGTAAGCTGATGGTTTGGAGCTGAGACAGGAGTGAAGATTGAAGAACACATCACCCCTGCTGAGGCGAGCTAAGAACCCAAGGAAACAAACAATAAGTACAAAACCCATCACCAAGTGGATGTAAGTCCTCTCCCCCATGAGAATACCTCACAGTATACTTTCTACAAACAAGCAAGCAGAGTTCAGATCTCCTCCTATTTTATCCCACGTGAGAGACACTCTATAAACCAGAACTCCTTCCCCAGAGACGTACCACTAGTGTGCCATGGCGCTCTCCCACCAGCCATAAAACTTAACATAGACTCTACCTGCAATTCTGAACTCCCACCACTCCCCTCCACTCTCACCCTATATTCTGGAAAGCCTGTCCCCCATAGAGTCCAGATTCTTGGGCATTTTCTCGAGAGCTGTGGACAGGGCATGGGCTGTTCTGAGTCTGTGCTAAAACAGAGGCATGGGTGGAAAGTGGGGACTGTGAAGCAAGGGAGCCATACAAGAGAAGAAGAGATGGCACCCCATGGGGGCAGCACAGCAGTGGCAGTGGCATGAACAATAGGGCTCACACCCCTGGTGATGTTTTGAAGAAACAATTCCCGCCTCTCTTAGCAAGAACAGGCAGCTGGCTTCTGCTCTGGGGGCAGCCATGGGTGGAACAGATCTGAGATGGACACACAGGCCCATGACCAAAGGATACGCCTGAGGCAGTACCTGTCTTGGAGTGGCGTGACAGGGACAGACAATAGTATCCATGTGAACACACAGAAGGTATACAACCAGGGCAGGGCTGAGTCAGAAATGCTGCTTCTGCGAGCCCAAGATGCAACTGGCCCCCAGAGGAGCATAGCTGGGACAAAAGCAGGTGGAGCAGCAGCATCAGTCCAGGGAAGGGCTGAAACTAGAGCCATTTCTAAGCTCTAACTGTACCTGCCCCAACACAGAGTGCAATGGAGACAGAGATGCCAGCTCCGTGAGAATCGGTGCAACAGGAGCGATACAGGGCAGTCATAATTTCTGTTAACTCAAATAGCACCTGGCCTGCAGGAGAATATACCCAGGAAAGAAATGCAATTTCTGTGAGAATTGAGTTGTCTCAAGAATTCAATGAATTCAAAGACAAAGTCAACAAAGTTTTGACACATTGAGGCAAGAACTTGCAGCCCTCAAAGATCTGAGAAATATAGTAGTATCCCTCAGTAACAGAGTGGAGCAGGCAGAAGAAAGGATTTCTGACATTGAAGACAAAGCTTTTGAATGCTCCCAAATGCTCGAAAAAGATGAGAAATGGAGAGCAAAAATGGATCATTCTCTCAGAGAGCTCTGAGACACTTCAGAGAAAACTAACATTTGCCTTTTACCAATTCCTGAAGGGGATGAGGTTGCCTCGAAAGCCACAGATACTCTACTGCAAGGGATAATTGAGGAGAACTTACCAAACATGGCAAGAGATTCTGAAATTAAGAGAGCAGACAGTTTCAGAACCCCAGCATGACTCAACCCAAATAAAGCATCTCCCAGACATATTATAATTAACTTCGCCAAAGTTAATATGAAGGAGAAAATTCTACAAGCAGCCAGACATAAGAAAACCATAACCTACAAAGGTAAGAATATTAGAATGACTGCAGATCTCTTTACTGAAACTTTTCAAGCTAGAAGAGGGTGGTCATCGACCTTTAACTTCCTACAATGAAATAACTTTCAACCCAGGATCCTGTATCCAGCTAAACCGAGGTTCATTCATGATAGAGAAGTTAAATACTTTAATGACATTCACATGTTGAAGAAATTTGCCATAATGAAACTACCTCTCCAGGATATTCTCAATCATATCCTCTATTGTGACCAGCATAATCCTCTACCACCAAAGTCAACTCACTCAGAAACTTTTGATAAAATTCCAACTTCGCAGTGGAAAAAGGATTAAAAATTCCCAGTGGACCTTTGAAAAAACATGATACCCAAAATACTACTAGGCTTCTCAATATTGTCAATTAATGTGAATGGATAGTGTCCTCTAAAGAGGCACAGGTTGGCTGACCGGATACAAAAACTCAAGTCAGATATCTGTGGCATACAAGAATCTCCTCTTACCTTAAAAGATAAATATATACTCAGGGTGAAGGGATGGTCATCTATAATACAGGAAAATGGAAATCAGAAAAAAAGTAGGGGTTGACAATTTATTCACAGATACAATAGTCTACAGATACAATAGTCCACAGATACAATAGTCTACAAAAAGCAAGGAACGATAATGAAGGTCACTTCATTGTTGGTAAGGGAAACATTCAACATGATGAGATTTCAATTATTAACATTTTTGCACCCAACCAGAATGCACCTCAACTTATAAGACAGACTCTAACAGATATGCGTAATTTGATTTCCTACAGCACCATAATAGAGATTTTAGCACTCCTTTGGCAGTGTTAGACAGATCCTCCAGTCAGAAAGTACGCAAAGACATTTTGGACTTAAACCTAACCATTTAACAATTGGAATTAACAGACATCTACAGAACATTCCATCCTAAGAAAACTGAATACACATTCTTCTCATCAGCCCATGTAACATCCTCCAAAACTGATCACATCTTAGGTCACAAGTATAAACTCAGTACATTTAAAAGAATATAAATTATTCCTTGCATCTTCTCAGACCATCATCAACAAAAGTTGAATTAAGTAACAACAGAAATCTGCATACTCATACAAAAACATGAAAACTAAATAATCTTATGCTGAATGATAGCTGAGTCATAGGTGAGATTAAGAAGAAAATTACCAAATTTTTGGAACAAAAAGATAATGAAGACACCAATTTCCAGAAACTCTTGGATATCACAAAGGCTGGCCTAAAAGAGAAATTTATAACACTGCAAGAGAACATCTCAAGCAACTGGAAAATGAAGAACATTCCAATCCCAAACTCAGCAGAAAAAAAGAAATAACCAAAATTCGGGCAGAATTAAATGAAATTGAAAACAAAAGGATTATACAGCAGATCAATACATCAAAAAGTTGGTTTTTTGAAAAGGTCAATAAAATAGATAAACCTTTGCCTAACCTAACCAGGAATAAAAGAGTAAAATCTCTTATTTCATCAATCAGAAATGACAAAGACAAAATAACAGCAGACTCCTCAAAACTTCAAAAAATCCTGAATGAATATTATAAGAAACTCTATTCTCAGAAATACAAAAATCTAAAGGAAATAGACCAATACTTGGAAGCACGCCACCCTCCTAGACTTAGCCAGAGTGAAGCGGACATGTTGACCATGCATATATCAAGCTCTGAAACAGCATCAACTATACAAAATCTCCCCAAAAAGAAAAGTCTGGGATCAGATCGTTTCACATAAGAATTCTACCAAACCTTAAAAACTAACTAGTATCTATATTACTAACTTTTTCTAAAATATAGAAAAACAAGGAATACTACCCAACACATTCTATGAAGCAAACATCACATTGACTCTAAACCAGGAAAAGACCCCGCCAAAATAAGAAAATTATAAACCAATATCTCTAATGAATATTGATACAATAATATTCAATAAGATCATAGCAAATAGGTTGGTGACTGTGGCTCAAGGAGTATGGTGTTGGCCCCATATACCGGAGGTGGAGGGTTCCAACCAGACCCCAGCCAACAACTACAAAAAATAATAAAAAAGTTCCTACAAACAGAATCCCGTAACCGATCAAACAAATTATACACCATGACCTAGTGGGTTTTATCCCAGGGAATCAAAGCTGTTTCAATACCCATAAATCTATAAATGTAATTTATGACATGAACAAAATAAAAAACAAAGGCCATATGCTTCTCTCAATTGATGCATAAAAAGCTTTTGATAATATCCAGCATCCTTTCATGATCAGAACACGTAAGACAATTGGTACAGAAGGGACATTTCTTAAAATGATAGAGGCCTACAGCAAATATCATATTGAATGGAATTATACTGAAATCATTTCCAGTCAGATCAGGGATGAGGCATGGTTGCCAATTGTCTCCACTACTTTTTAACATTGTAATGGAAGTCATCTCAATCAGGCAAGAAAAGGTGATCAGGGTATCCATATAATGTCAGAGGAGATCAAACTTTCACTCTTCCCATATTATATGATTGTATATCTGGAAAACCTCAGGGATTCAACTAAAAAACTCTTAGAAGTGACCAAGGAATATAGCAAGGTCTCAGGTTAAAAAATCAACACTCATAAATCTTTATCCTTTATATAGACCAACAATAGTCAAGCTGAAAAAACAGTCAAGTACTCCATTCATTTTATAGTAGTGCCAAAGAAGGTGAAGTATTTGGGAATTTAACTAGCAAAGGATGCTAAACATCTTTAAAAATAGAACTATGAAACTCGGAGAAAAGAAATAGCTAAAGATGTTAACAAATAGAAAATCATACCATGATCATGGCTGGGAAGAATCAACATTGTTAAAATGTCCATCCTACCCAAACCAATATCCCTATTAATGCATGACTGTCATACTTTAAAGACCTCAAAAAAGTAATACTTCGTTTAATATGGAATCATTAAAAACATCAAATAGCCAGATATTCCTCACAAATAAAAACAAATCTGGAGGAATCATGCTACCAGGTGTCATATTATACTATAAATCAATACAGATCAAAACAGCATGGTACTGGCACAAAAATAGAGGTAGATGTATGGAACAGAATAGAGAACCAAGAGAGGAACCCAGACACTTATAATCATTTGATCTTTGATAAGACCATCAAAGATGTCATTTTTGGGAAAGATTCTCTATTTAATCTGGGTGCTGGGTGAACTGGTTGGCAATGTGTAGAAGACTGAAACTGGACCCACACCTTTCAGGATTAACTAAGATAGACTCTCACTGGATTAAAGTTTTAAACTTCTGGATATATACCTAGTAGAGGTATTGTAGGATCCGATGGGAGGTATATTTTTAGATCCCTATGTGTTCTCCAAATATCCTTCCAAAAGAAATGCATTAGTTTGCATTCCCACCAGCAGTGCAGAAGTGTTCCCTTTTCTCCACATCCATGCCAGCATCTCTGGTTTGGATATTTTGTGATGTGGGGCTAATCTTACTGGAGTTAGATGATAGCTCAAAGAGGTTTTATTTGCAATTCTCTGATGATTAAAGATGATGAGCATTTTTGCATATGTCTGTAGGCAGTGTGCCGGTCTTCTTCAGAGAAGTTTCTCTTCAAGTCCCTTGCCCACCCTGAGATGAGATCACTTGTTCTTTTCCTGCTAATATGTTTGATTTCTATGTGGATTCTGGTGATTAAACCTTTGTCAGAGACATAACCTGCACATATCTTCTCCCATTCTGAGGGCTGTCTGCTTGTTTTACTTACTGTGTTCTTGGCTGTGCAGAAGCTTTTTAGTTTGATCAGGTTACAGTAATGTATTTCTGGTGTTGCTTCAGTTGCCCAGGGGGTACTCCTCATAAAATATTCACCCAGGTCATTTTCTTAAAGTATTTTCCCTGTACTTTCTTATAGTATTTTTAAAGTTTCATGTCTGAAGTGTAAATTTTAATACAGTGTGAGTCCATCTTAGTTAATACTGAAAGGTGTGTGTCCAGTTTCATTCTTCCACATGTAGCCAGCCAGTTCACCTAGCAGCATTTGTAAAATAAGGAATCATTTTCCCACTGAATGTTTTTAGTTGGCTTGTCAAAGGTCATATAATGGTAAATAGCTGAGTTTTCTCTTGGTTCTCTATTCTGTTGCAAACACCCACCTCTGATCAAAAAATACAGCATGTCTCAGGATACAAAATCAATACTTACAAATCTATAGATTTTACATATACCAACAACAGTCAAGCTGAAAAAATAGTCAAAGACTAGATTCCTTTTACAGTAGTACCATAGAAGATGAAATATTTGGGAATTTACCTCAAAAAGGACATGAAATATCTGTGTAAAGAGAACTATGAAACTCTGAGAGAAAAAAAAAAAAGGTGAAGATGTTAACGAATGGAAAAACATACCCATGCTCACGGCTGTGAAGAATATTCATTGTTAAAATGTCCATATTACCCAAAGCAACATGGAAAAACTAGTACTTTGTTTATATGGAATCAGAAAAAACCTTGAATAACCAAGACATTACTCAGAAATAAAGACAAAGCAGTAGCAATCAGGCTACCAGACTTCAGCCTATACTAGAAATCTATAGTGATCAAAACAGCATGGTAGTGCCACAAAAATACCGAGGTAAATGTATGGAACAGAATAGAGAAACAAGAGATTAACATGGACACTTACTATCATTTTATCATTTATCTTTTATAAGTGTATCAAAAACATAAATAGGAGCAAAGATTCCCTATTCAACAAATGGTGCTGGATGAATTGGCTGGCAACTTGTAGAACACTGAAACTGGACCCTCATCTTTCACCATTCACAAAAATTGATTCTCCCTGGATAAAAGATTTAAACTTAAGACATGAAACTATAAAAATACTTTAAGAGGGGACAGGTGAAACACTTGAAAAAATTGGCCTGGAAGAATATGTTATGAGGAGGATCCCAGCCCCTGGGCAACTGAAGCAACACTGAAAATATATTACAGAGATCTGATCAAACCCCAACTTCTGCACAGCCAAGAACAAAGGAAGTAAAGCAGGCACACGGTTCTCAGAATGGGAGAAGATTTTTCCAGGTATGTTTCCAACAAAGGTTTGATAACTAGAATAAACAGTAAACCCAAATTAATTAATAAGGAAAAAAACAAGTGATCCCATTTCATTTGGGGCAAGAGAATTGAACAGAAGCTTCTCTGAAGAAAATACGTGCATGGTTTTCACATGAAAAACTGTTCATCATCTTTAATCATCAGAGAAATACAAATCAAAACCACTTTGAGACATCATCTAACTCCAGGAAGAGTAGCCCACATCACAAAATCACAAAACTACAGATTTTGATGTGGATGTGGAGAGAAGGGAACATTTCTGCACTGCTGGTGGGAATGCAGGCTAATATGTTCCTTTTAGAAAGAGGTTTGGAGAACACTTAGGAAACTAAAAGTAGACCTACCATTTGATCCTGCTATGCCTCTGCTAGGAATACATCCAGATGACCAATCATCATTTTACAACAAACATATTTGCACCAGAATGTTTATTACAGCCCAATTCATGATTGCCCAGTCATGAAAGGAGCCCAGGTACCCATAGACCCCTGAATGGAGTAAAACACTGTTATATATGTATACCATGGAATATTATGCAGCCATCAGAAAGATGGAGACTTTGCCCCTTTTATGTTCACATGGATGGAGCTGGAACATATTTTTCTTAGTACAGTATATCAAGAGCGGAAGAAAAATGATCCAATGTACTCAGTACTATTATGAAAGGAATATATAATCCCTCACACTTTTATATGAATGATAAATCACAACTATAGCCCAGAATGAAAGAGGGAAGAGAGGGGGAGAGTAAGAGGGGCGGTGTGTGAAGGAAGATAAAAGGTGGGACATCACCTATGTTGTATATTGTAAGGGCACATGTCAAATCTATTAAGAGTAGAGACTCAATGTCTTAACACGACAAATAATCAAATGAAGTGTTGGCTATGTTAACCAGTTTGATGTAAGCATTCAAAATTGTGTATAAAAGCATTAATGTACAGTTATGATTCGTTAAAAAATTATGATATAAAAATAAGTACATCAGAAAAAAAAACTTATTGTCCCTTCATTTCAACTTTTAACTTCTGATTTCCTTGCTTGTTTTAGTGTTTGTATTATCTTCACATTTCTCCTCACCTGTGTTAAATGCACGCCGAGTGTCTGTGTGCATTGTTAGCATTTTTACAGTATACTTTTTTTTTTCATTTAAATAAACTTTAGAAGGTGAGTGCCGATTATACTTCAGGAACACAAAGTAGGCATGAGATGGGAAATATTTTTGTGACTGAGACCTTTTCATTGAGAAAATGCCTCAAACAATAAAAAGTGGACACTCCAGGTGCATCATTCCTCTCATAGTCTGGTATAGTATTTGTTACATTAGATGGTGCTTTTTCAAAACTTCCCTCCTTCTTTACACAAACTCCACTATAGGACAAGCAGGAATTTTCTATTATTCAAAGTTTTAACCAAAACTCTGTTTCAACTCATTTCTCAGGTGTTTTTATTTACTTCCCCATTCTACTTTGCATTGTTTGATGCACAGTCACTCATACTTTTGCACAAAAGGAAGTTCTGAATATGTAGATACATTCTATCAGTCCTCATTCATTCCCGGTCACTATTAATGTGATTATTTCTGTACTGTTTTTATTTTTTTATTTTTTTTATTAAATCATAGCTGTGTACATTAGTATGATCATGGGGCACCATACACTTGGTTCATAGACCGTTTGACACATTTTCACCACACTAGTTAACATAGCTTTCCTGGCATTTTCTTAGTTACTTTGCTAAGACCTTTACATTCCACATTTACTAAGGTTCACATATACCTTCTGTACTGTTTTTAAAAACTGATAACTGAAAACTTGGAAATTTTACATTATCACAAGGTAAAATTAATAGCAATCAGAAAGAAAAGCCAATTCTCAAATGTGAATTCAAATGATGCTGTCTTCTGACACAGACTATATGCTTAAGCCCACATCTAATATATTCTAATGTCCTCATAAGACAGTGAGTGAAGGAACCTTGATACCTTTTAATGATTTCCTGCAGCTAAGTGAGTTACAACTTGCTGCTATATCCTCACATCCAAGTCCTTTTCTGCAAGGTAGGATTTCCTTCATAGACACAATCTAATGACCTCATTCCCTCTCGCAACACACACACTGAACTGAGTTAGAGGCCACAAGGCAGAAAAAGTAAACAAACTGGCGTTAATGACTGGGAGTATAAAATTACACTACAGTTTGGGACACTGGGAATCTCTGCACATGAGTCCAACTCAGTGGCCATCATGATAAAATTGCTCGTAATTTCTCTTGCTTAGTAATATGATTCCGTACTTGGCATTACCTTTCTTATCATGTAAGGTTATAAAACTAAAGAGCCAGGAAAACACCAGAAATATTCTGCCTCGCTTCCAAGGACAAAGATTATCTATATAAGTAACTCTTCACTTTAGGAAGGTTTAAGTTTTATAACGAGTTTTAAAAACTTCTTAAAATTAAATATTAACTAACCACGTATGAATTCTAAAATGCTGTTCCAGTAGGAAATGTCCCTTGGACTATGTCACATCATTCATGTAAACAATATCAAACAAGGAACTTAAATTTATATTTCTTGATACCTGTGGCTGGTTATTTTCACTTCCTTTAGGCTCTTCTTCCACTTTCACTGATGTTGATAAAATGTTCAGTCATGTAAATTTCATATATTCAGTTAAATGAGTTGCTTAGAATGATGTGATAAAATCTCTCAGCTTTATAAAAATATTTACAAACCTAAGCTTATTTTTATCTTACAAATTGAGAGTTTAGATGAAGTTAAATCTTTAGCAGACTATATACTTCTTTAAAAATTACTCCTAATTATCTAACACTTGAAAAACCACTCAGAAGACTACTAGATGTCACCAGGTAGAAGGTGTACAAAGATCACAGATTCACTCACAAATTCATCCACACAACATAAATGACAAAGCCATCATAAACAAAGAAAAATTTCTCAATCCAGGAAAACATATCAAGTAGCCCTGTGTACTCCTGTCTACCTCCTATTAGAACCTTCAATGCATTGCACATGTTAATCATTACGTTGCTGTTACTTTTTATACCTTCATCAGTGTATGCCTGGTGATATATATGTGAAATGCTTTTCGCTCATGTGCTCACAATCTTCTTTCCATTTTTTCTTTCTTTCTTTTTTTTTTTTTTTTGACACAGATTGCTATGTGAGGACTCCATTCATTATGGCTCTTTCCCTGGATAAACAGGCATATCCTCCCTCAGTGAGGCTTCAAGACTCTATGAATTTCTATTTTGCAACTTCCCCATCTTAACTGTAAGTTATTTATTTCCATTTCTATTCCCCAGATCTCAAGGCTGTAGGACACAATATTCCACAGCATCATTGGGCAAGCAGTTTTTACCTATTTTACTTGATAATTACGGAATGGGGTCAAAGAAAAATGAATAAGATGCATCAAGGTTGGCATTTCCAGAGCTCATGTGTGAGCTGAGAAGGAAAGGGTGAGATGAGCAAGGTGAAAAGTTGGAGAGGCCAAGAAAAAATGAGAGCAGGATGAGATGGAGCACCCTGCGGACTACAGATTAGGTGTACACTGTATCCTCTAGCTTTCCCATCTTCATATTTCTTCCTCCACTCATTCAAAAGCCTTGTAAGATACATCTAAGTAATTATGCATATTCACTCTAAATATGACATATTTATAAAAAAAGGAAACAGACTGATTCACCTCATCATTATAACATAGTAACTAATTTTTCCATTTAAAAATCAGTGTCATATTCATTGAAAATATTAAGAAAAGTCATGAAATGGGCTCTATAAATTTATGGGTTTTGACTTTATTTTATGTGGGATATTACATTAATCTCTTTCTGATTTTAGAAAACACCTATTTTAATAAAGAATATTTTTTAAAATGACCAGTGTTTTTATATTCAAGTTAATCTATTTTTGTGAATGAATATAGACATAGCACATTTCTCTGATGCCTAACACTTACAGGAGGAGAAATGTATTTTTGTTATAGCCCCACAGATTCGCCATTCCCCACAATTTTTTTTTCTCCCAAAATGTTCCTTGAATATCCAGACTGGAGAATTCAAACAGAAATAGTTTCAAGTACCAGATTCTATCCTTCTAAATTCCACATTATAATTCTAGCACACTCTCTTGCTTCCAGTGATCTCTGTGGCAGAAGTAATCTTTTTTTTTTTTTTTTTTTTTTTTTTTTTTTTTTGTAGAGACAGAGTCTCGCTGTACCGTCCTCGGGTAGAGTGCAGTGGCGTCACACGGCTCACAGCAACCTCTAACTCTTGGGCTTACGTGATTCTCTTGCCTCAGCCTCCCGAGCAGCTGGGACTACAGGCGCCCGCCACAACGCCCGGCTATTTTTTCGTTGCAGTTCACTGGGCTGGGTTTGAACCTGCCACCCTCGGCACATGGGGCTGGCGCCCTACTCACTGAGCCACAGGCGCTGCCCGGCAGAAGTAATCTTAGTAATCTTAATCTGTGTAAAGGAAACTTTCTTGAATCGATACAAAAGCATTCTCTCGGGTTTCTTCATGATTAACTGCAACATTACATGGCTAACTTATTCCCTCCTTCTTTCCCTGCTCATGAATCTTTCTTCAAATCTCTGGTCACCATTCTTTTCAGGGATCATTTATGCCACTTCTTTCCTCTTCAATGACTAGTAATAGTTCATATCTATAATTTGGAATTGTTCACTTTTTTCTTTATCCCATCTGGCTAGGAACATGTTCTGAAATACATGTAAAAGCAATATAAGGCCCTCCTTTGATCCTTCTGTTGGAAATGTTCTCCAATAGATCTTCCTATATATTTCTCTACAGGGATGTCTATAGTCTTGTTACTTAGTGTGGTCCAAGAACCTGCAGCATTGGAGTCACCTGGGAAGTATAAGAAACACAGAGTCCCAGGGGAGCGGTAGCTCGACCCTGTAATCCCAGCACTCTGGGAGGCCAAGGCAGGTGGATGCCTGTGCTCTGGAGTTCAGGACTAGCCTGTGCAAGAGTAAGATCCCATCTGTAAAAATGAGTGGACACTGTGATTGGTTTTTGTAGTCCCAGCTACTCAGGAGGCTGAGGCAAGAGGATCACTTGAGCCCAAGAGTTTGAGGTTGCTGTGAGCTATGACATCACAGAATTCTACTGAGAGTGACAGAGTGAGACACTGCCTCCAAAAAAAAAAGAAGTGGAAAGTCCTGGATATGTCAAATCAAATTGTCTTTTACGGGAAAATACAGTTCTTACCTTCTACTTGTGCATTTACACTGTTTTTCTCTTCTTGATTGGCATCCTGAGATGAATAACTAAGATCCTTCTCTGAAAGAGTCTCTGAGATATTCTATTAAAATTAATATCAATATGAGTTCAGTTAAAAATAATAAGTTACATCAAGATTTGCTAATCATTTTCTCCAAAGCATCTTAATTTCTTTTGGTAAAAGCAATGACATACAAAAGAAGAGGAACAAGTATTGAAAATCAAAACATTTCAGTAGAGAAGTTCACATATGCTGTCTAGATTAAGCTCATCTTTTATCTGAATATCGATGTGTAGACACAGCATGAAAGGCCAAAATGAGTCATATTCACAAAAAATATGAACTAATGTGCATATTTCAACATGTAACGAACTTCAAAATAAATGATTACTTCACATTCACCACCAGGAATAAGAGAACATTTTTAAAAAACAAAATACACTTGCTATAATAGTTATGCATTAAACACATAAAATATTTTTAATGAAATTTTAGCATAAAAATTTCAGATATAGCATTCTAAGAAACTTTTGTTATGTCATATTGGGCATAAACCAAATATTCATTTTTAATTCATATTAATGTAAGTGTACCTAAACAGAAAATTTCTGAAGCTGCTTTATTTAGGTAAACAAAAGGTTAGAAAAATCTAAAATATGTTTTGATAGAGTTTTTACTTATGGTTGAATAAAAAGATACCATAGCTAAAATAACTATTTTTTATGTTTACATAAAATCAAACAAATATTAGATATAGTATGTAACTTTATGCTAATAAAAATCAATTTCAAGAACTATAGCAATCCTCAATATAAAAGAATAAGAACATTTATTTTTGAAGCATCTAAGGTATCCCAGACATGTATTTCCACATTTTCTTTTCTATGTATTATAATAATAAAATTAAAGTTGGCTGCTGATGATGATTACCCTACTTTCTGCTTCCTGGAGTTCCCAGGATGTTCAGAGTAAAATGATTTACATATGTGATCCATTGTTCTTTCTGCCCTATCTTCCTCTCCGAATTTCACATGGCTGGCTCCTCCTCAGCCTTTAGCTGGTAGCTTGAACTTCACACTCAGAAATATCTTCCCTGACTGTGGATTTCCACCCCAGTCCCGTCCCCATTAACTGCAATCTTCCTCAATATTGTCAAACCTGATATTCTCTGCTTTCTCTATATGAAGCCCACATAGTAAATCAGAATTTTTTGCTGTTTGGTTTTCTCTTGTTACTACTATAAGGCATCCTATTGTACATTCAGTGTCTAACTACTTAGCACATAATTGGTACTTATAGTCCCTGTTACTTCGGAGGCTGAGGCAAGGGGATCACTTGAGCCTAAGTGTTTGAGGTTGCTGTGAGCTATGACACCATAGCACTCCACCCAGGGCACAGAATGAGATTTTGTCTTTACATGTTCAAGGTCATGTACATGTACATGTCTCTACATGTTCAAGGTCAAAAAATGTACAAATCTCATTGGGAAGATCTTAAGCACAAAATCACTAGAGTGATTTTATTCTTACAGGATATTGGCCACGATAGTCTCCTGAAACTTATTATACCCCAAATTACAAAGACTCATGCCTGTTCTAACTTGCTTAACTTCCCATTTTTTCCTTGACACTACTGTCTTAAGGTTTTGCTTTGTTTGTTTTTTTTAAAAAAGAACTACTTCCGGGCGGCGCCTGTGGCTCAGTGAGTAGGGCGCCGGCCCCATATGCCGAGGGTGGCGGGTTCAAACCCAGCCCCGGCCAAACTGCAACAAAAAAATAGCCTGGCGTTGTGGCGGGCGCCTGTAGTCCCAGCTGCTCGGGAGGCTGAGGCAGGAGAATCGGGTAAGCCCAGGAGTTAGAGGTTGCTGTGAGCCATGTAACGCCACGGCACTCTACCCGAAGGTGGTACAGTGAGACTCTGTCTCTACAAAAAAAAAAAAAAAAAAAAAAAAAGAACTACTTCCCATATTTATTAAATCATTAAATAAAACTGTGAACATTTCTTACATTTGCATGCATACTTTTCAGACTATAAAAATGTTTCCAGATTTCATACTGTATTTGTTCATTACACATACCTAAAAGGTTGATATTAGTGCCATGTCTATGAATTAGGTCACAGACATTCAAAATTCATTAAATAATTTCCCTCAGTTTCCACAGAAAGTGAAAGATCCAGAATAACATGTCTTTTGACATCCATTTGAATCTGGTGCTGCTGCCCAACCACTGCTTCCAAGAGGTCAGCCTTTAACATGTCTTCCTACCTGAGCTCTGCTTCTGAATAAATTGTCAGTATTTCACACCTACAGTATATCAGAAGCATGGCTGCCACAAAAGTACTCTATGTGTTCTATTTTAGAAAATGACTTCTGCTTAAAACGCCACTAAATCAAATTGTTACTATTACAGCCCCACATGTTCACTTACTCCCCATGATTTTTTGTTTTTTCTCCTAAAACGTTCCTTGATGATCTAGCCTGGTCAATTCAAACATAGTAACAGTTTTGAGTGCCACATTTTATCATTTCAAGTTCCAAGTTATAAAAATCAACACTCCAAACTGCTTTTCCCTGAATTTCATTAGCACTTTTATTACACATCCATATTTACTACGGACTCATGCATTTGGCTATAGGTTGATCTTGAATAATTCTTTAGTTTTTAAATAAACTTAACTTCAAAGCCAAATGGGATTCTTATAACTCCTAAGCCTTATCATTTTGTATTATATTACACTGTCTTTTTAAATGAATCTTGCAAATTAGCAGAATTTTACTATTCAGCAGCTCATTCTTTCCACATAATTACTTTATTAATTATGGCCTGATAATGTAAGAAAATAATTCCTTGTGGGCACATACACAGCTGAGAAAAGGTTATTAAAAGCATCCCTTTTATGTTTTAAAGTTGTCAATGCTTATATTTTAAAGTAATGATAAGAAAAGACATTACCTCCAAATACAAACTTGGTTCTTTTGGTCTGTCTTGTCTTGATAACAGTACAGAGATTTCATCTATAAAATGTTATTTACAGATAAATTAATGACAAAAGTATTACTGCATTTTAAAAACATATTCAAATCTACCTCTTTGTGACTATTTCAGTAAAATAAAACTCATAGCAAAAAGAATTTCACAAGGTTAAAGCAGTTTCAGGAAAAAGTTTATAGTATAAAAAAAGGCAAAAGAAAGATATTAAAAAGGAATGGACATTAAATACTTGTGTCCTCACCTATGGTGCATCTTGCAAATGTACATGTGAAGTCTATGAAGAGTACAGTATCAATGTCTTAATACAACAATTAAGTAAGTGACGTGAAGGCTATGTGAACAATCTGGATTTTGGGCGGTGCCTGTGGCTCAGTCGGTAAGGCGCCGGCCCCATATACCGAGGGTGGCGGGTTCAAACCCGGCCCCGGCTGAACTGCAACCAAAAAATAGTTGGGCGTTGTGGCGGGCGCCTGTAGTCCCAGCTACTCGGGAGGCTGAGGCAAGAGAATCGCTTAAGCCCAGGAGTTGGAGGTTGCTGTGAGCTGTGTGATGCCATGGCACTCTACCGAGGGCCATAAAGTAAGACTCTGTCTCTACAAAAAAAAAAAAAAAAAAAAAAGATTTTTAAAAAAAGGGTGGCGCCTGTGGCTCAAGGAGTAGGGCGCTGGTCCCATATGCCATAGGTGGCGGGTTCAAACCCAGCCAGGGCCAAAAACCACAAAAAAAAAAAAAAAAAATCTGGATTTAAGCAGTCCAAATTGTATATAAAATCAGCACATCATACCTCATAAATACATTAATGTACACAGTTATGATTTAATAAAAACAATACAATAAATCAAAGGAATGGACATCAAACCAATACCCATTATTGGTTTTGACTTCATAATAGCACATAATCATTAAATTTTTGAGATATTTCCCCTAAATTACCACCTCTTATTATTTTTTATAACAAAAATAAAATTGTCTTTACTTGTTTCCTTTTGTGTAGCACTTTCAACAATACCAATCGTGTTGGTATTGTCTTCAACTTCTGACTCTCTTGCTCCTTCCTATTGAGAAAAAGAAAAGCCAAATTCAGGAAATGTATTGATTCACTCACACACCAATCTGTTAGCAAAACAAAACACCTTCACTATGTTTATCAAGCATACACACTATCTGGGAGAATAATTTGAACATAGAAACACAATATAGAGTCTGTCCTACATTTAAGGAGGTGTGACAAAGATATATGAAAACAAATCAGAAAAGTAATTGATGAGTCTGTAATTACAGTAAATTAATTACACTAAGGATACAATGGAGGAAGAGTCAGTTCTACCCAGGAAGCTTAGGAAATGCAGCAAAGATAGAGGCGTATTTTCAAAGACAACGATGTGCGCAGTGAGAGTGTGAAGGGCTTTTAGACAGGGGAGAAGGGGCAAAAGGATGAGGAATGGAACCACAGGGCATATGAGGGCTATGAAAGTAATGCGGTAAAACTGCAACCTTGTGATAAGGAACAGGTTTTAGAGATGAAATGAGAGAATCAGGCCAAGCTACCAAAGACAGGTGGCAGAAGAGGTGCAAACTTTCCCTTTCCTGTAATGGGATCCACTCAATAAGCACGTAAGTCAGGCCACCACAAACATATTTTCAAAAGGTCACCTTGGTAGCAATGTGAAGATAGATGAACACAGGACAAAATCAGAAAAGAGCTTTTCAAAATCATAAATCAGAAAGTGAATTATGGTAATAAGCTATGAACACTGGTAATGGTGAGTGACTGGATTGGTGATCTGCAGGAGAGTTAAAGTACAAGATTTACACTAACTTAATGTTTCAGTGCTACTTACTATGTGTTATTTACATAATAGAAAAATCAGATGACAAAATAGGGAACAGAGTCAAGGAAGTAAAGGAAGGGTTAAGGACAGTGTCTTCAGTCCTTAAAGTCTAATATGTCAACTATGAAGCACCCAAGGACATAGGAGGTAAATCTGGGTAAATACTTTAGGAAGAGATTACCATACTCATGAAAGGCATATGGTGTTAAGAACATAAGTATGTGTAAGCTATACTAAACTGGCACACCTTATGTAATCCAACAGAACTCTGACATTTGGAAAATGACAACAAAAGGATTTGAATTTTATATTTTAACATTTTTAAAGAAATAATATACTTTTATTAACATGTGCAAACTTTTATTTCTCATTATTATGTGCATTTTTTAAATGGATGAAAATATTTAACTCTAAAACACCAATTCAGGATGCTACAAGAAAGCTCTCTTTCAATAATTAGCCCTAAATTCTGACCTGTAGAAGAGAAATGCTGATTTGATTAGAGAATTATGAGGGCATTTTAAGTACTACTATGATGTAAGAAAGAAATGTAAAACCCTAGTTTGAATTTCACATGGTTTTCTTAGTCGTTTGTCAACAACATATGAATAACTGTGATTGTCTATTGACCCACCCCTGATAGAATGGTCACTATAAATTAAGGAAAGGTAGGGGGACAAGGCATGTGGTATGCCTTTTGGGGAGGGAACTAGGGTCCTCATCATCTACCAAAGCAATCAATGTACCTAGTTCTATGTACCCTCAAAAAAAGAGGGTAATCTGGAAAATGGTGGCCGAGTAACAGCTTCCTTGAAACTGGACACAGTGAGTCGGGGGAGACAAGACCACAGGCATCTCTGGCTGGTGGGATCTGCTTATATTTATCCCTTTGAGGACAGAGGGAGTCAGCGAGAGACTTCTTGACCACAAGAGGAGGACAAAAGCAGTGTAAAACTGGAAAGTGGTTGTGTGTGTTTGTTCAGTCTAATCATGCTGACAGCTGTAAGAACAGCAGCAGTGAGATTGCAAAGGGGCAATCTCACCTGTGAGCTGTTTTGGTGTTTTTGGACTTGGCACTCAGTTGAACTCTCTTGCGAGAGCTTGGACAGGAGTGTGGAGAAATTTGGGCATTGTCCAGGGCCACCGAGCTGAATGGAGCTAACAGTGTCCAGCTGTGGGTCGTGGTGAGTCATTGTGAGAGAACTGCCCAGGCAAGCTCTGCCCTCAGGGTCACAGAGCAAGGATCAGGTGGGATCTAGTAATCTAGTGACTGAGCAGCCTAAAGGTGGGGCAGAGCTGCCTTACAGCCTTAGACCTCAGGGGCACAGTGAGACTGGTTTTGGCACACTGGATAGCCACTTCAGCAGTGATCCAAGCAACAAGTGCTTTCCTGGGAAAGCTTCTGCATAGCCAAGTTTAGCAGTTTAAAGTGCCCTTTAAGAGAGCTGAGGGGATATTTGGGTCTCCACCCTGAGGGATTTGAGAAATAGGCAGAGGCCTCCAGTCGTATCAGCATTGTGATTAACATCTTATACCCAAGATCACCTGTTGCCCAGACAATATTCAGCAAGATATATATACTGCTTTGTCCTTGGTTTTGTTATTTTATTTTATTTTTGTTGTTGTTGTTGCTGTTTTGTTTTTTTAATTTCAATCTTTTACCCATAGAATTTTCTTTTATTTATTTTTTTCTTTTCTTTCACCATTTGTCTAGTTTAAATACTATTTCCCACTGTTGCCTTTTTCTATAATTAGAACTTCATTTTTGCTACTGTTTCTATGCCTATTTGGTTTTCCCCCAATTTTATCCTGTAAGTTTTATTTTTTTATTGTTTTGGTTTGATTTATAGCATTTTTGTCTTTACTCTCTACTTGGTGTAGGTAAGGTACTGTGTCCTAACAGGCTAGTAAGGGAACCACCCAACCCGGTGCCCCCAGATGTTTTTTTATTATTATTTTTAGGTTAGGTCAAAGTACCCTACTGTGCACCTATGTTGCTCTGTCTCACTCTTTCTGTGTCTCTCTTATTTTTTAAATATTACTTTTTACTCATCCCTTCTTCTTCTTTTTTTTTTCTTTTATCCCTTCTTGCTCTTCAACCTTCTCATCCTTCTGTTCCTATACCAAAAGGACTCATTGAAACACTAGTCCAGAGGCATGGCAACTTAAAGAGCAAGGGGAAGTGAAAGGAAAATGAGATCAAGGAAACAGATAAAAGAAATCATTCATGACGAAGAATCAGCAGAAAACTCCTGGCAACATAAAAACCCAGTCCAGAGCAACCCCTCCAAGGGACCATGAGGTAGCAACAGCAGAGGATTCCACCTACAAAGAAATGTTAGAAATGACAAAAAGGTAATTTAGAATACAGGTGATGAAAACAATGAAGGAAATGATGGAAACAACGAAGGAAACTGCTGATAAAGTTGGAAATAACTAAAAGGAAATTCAAAAACAATCAAATAAGAGATGAACGATATGAAGAATACAGAAAGTGTATAGCAGAGCTGAAGGAACTGAAGCAGTCAATTAGGGAACTTAAAGATGCAATAAAAAGTATCAACAACAGATTAGACCATGCAGAAGAAATAATTTCGGAGGTAGAGGACAAAGCTCTTGAGATAATTTAGATATTTAAAGAGGCAGAAAAGAATAGAGAGAGAAAGTAGAACATTCACTGACAGAATTATGGGACTTTATGAAGCATTCAAACATACGAGTGATAGGTATCCCAGAAAGGGAAGACGGATGCCACAGGGGAATGGAAGCCATACTAGAGAATAGTATAAATGAGGTGGGTAGAGGGAAGAGGATTGGTGGGATTACACCAGCGGTGCATCTTACAAGGGTATATGTGAAACTTGGTAAACGGTCTGTGAAGCTAGTGAATGATGTCCCATGATCATATCAATGTACACAGCTATGATTTAATAAAAAAAATAAAGAGGATTACCTTCAGAGGAATAAACTGAACATGGTGAAAAAGAAAAAGAGAAAAAAAAAAAAAAACAACTTTGGCCAGACTAAGTAGAAATAGAAAAGTAAAATCTCTAGTAACCTCAATCAGAAATGATACAGGGGAAATTACAACTGATGCCACAGAGATACAAGAGATCATCTCTGAATACTCCCAGAAACTCTATGCCCAGAAATTTGACAATGTGAAGAAAATGGATCAACATTTGGAATCACACCCTATCCCTAGACATAGCCAGGAAGAAATAGAGCTCCTGAACAGACCAATTTCAAACACTCAGATCAAAGAAACAATAAAAAAGCTTCCAACAAAAAAATGCCCTGGTCCAGCTGACTTCACACCAGAATTCTATCAAACCTTCAAGGAAGAGCTTTTTCCCGTACTGCAGAAATATTCCAATAAATTGAGGAGGAAGGAATCTTCCCAACACAGTCTATGAAGCAAATATCACCCTGATACCAAAACCAGAAAAAGACCCAATTAAAAAGAATTTCAGACCAATTTCACTAATGAATATAATGAATATAGATGAAAAAATTCTCAACAAAATCCTAGCCAACAGATTACAGCTTATGATCAAATAGTCATATACCATGATCAAGTAGGTTTCATCCCAGGGATGCAAGGCTGGTTTAATATACGCAAGTCTATAAACATTATCCATCATATTAACAGAAGCAAAAATAAAGATCATATGATCCTCTCAATAGATGTAGAAAACGCATTTGATAAAATTCAGCATCCTTTTCTAATTAGAACACTGAAGCGTATAGGCATAGGTAGCACATTTCTGAAACTGATCAAAGCTATCTATGACAAATTTGCAGCTAATATTTTACTGAATGGAGTAAAACTGAAAATTTTTCCTCTTAGAACTGGAAACAGACAAGGTTGTCCTCTGTCACCTTTACTATTCAATGTAATTCTGGAAGTTCTAGCCAATACAATTAGGCAAGACAAGAAAATAAATGGAATCCAACTGGGAGCAAAGAAGGTCAAACTCTCCCTCTTTGCTGACGACATGATCTTATACTTAGAGAATCCCAAAGACTCAACCAAAAGACTCCTGGAAGTCATCAAAAAATACAGTAATATTTCAGGATATAAAGTCAATGTCCACAAGTCAGTAGCTTTTGAATATATCAATAACAGTCAAGATGAGAGGCTAATAAAGGGCAAAAACTCCTTCACCATAGTTTCAAAGAAAATAGAATACCTAGGATTATACCTAACAAAGGAGGTGAAGGACCTCTATAAAGAAAATTATGAAATCCTCAGAAAGGAAATAGCAGAGGATATTAACAAATGGAAGAACATACCATGCTCATGACTGGGAAGAATCAACATTGTTAAATGTCTATAAATCCCAAAGCAGTCTACCTATTCAATGCTATTCCTATTAAAATACCAACATCCTACTTTCAAGATTTGGAAAAAATAATTCTGCATTTCGTATGGAACCAGAAAAACACCCATATAGCTGAGGCAGTTCTTATCAATAAAAATAAAGCTGGGGGCATTACCATATGTGATTTTAGGCTGTCCTACAAAGCCACAGTGGTCAAGGCAGCATAGTAGTGGCACAAAAATAGAGACATAGATATTTGGAATCAAACAGAAAACCAGGAGATGAAACTAACATCTTACAACCAACTAATCTTCGATAAACCAAACAAGAACATGCCTTGGGGGAAAGTATCCTTATTCAATAAATGGTGTTGGGAGAACTGCATATCCACATGTAAAAGAATGACACTGGACCCACACCTTTCTCCACTCACAAAAATGGATTCAAGATGGATAAACGACTTAAATTTAAGGCATGAAACAATAAAAGTCCTCAAAGAAAGCACAGGAAAAACAAAGATATTGGCCTGGGGAAAGACTTCATGAATAAGACTGCCATGGCAATTGCAACAACAAAAATAAACAAAATGGGACTTCATTAAACTGAAACGGTATTGTACAGCTAAGGAGACAATAACCAAAGCAAATAGACAACCTACACAATGGGAAAGGATATTTGCTTGTTTTTAATCAGACAAAAGCTTGATAACTAGGATCTATAAAGAACTGAAATTAAGGGCGGCGCCTGTAGCTCAAGGAGTAGGGCGCCAGTCCCATATGCCGGAGGTGGCAGGTTCAAACCCAGCCCTGGCCAAAAACACACACACACACACACACACACACACAAAAAAAAAAAAAAAAAAGAACTGAAATTAATACCTATGAAAAAAGCCAACAATCCCCTATGTCAATGGGCAAGAGACATGTGTAGAACCTTCTTTAAGACAGACGAATGGCTAACAAACATATGAAAAAATGTTCATCATCCCTATCTATTAGAGAAATGCCAACCAAAACCACCTTAGATACCATCTAACCCCAGCAAGAATAGCCCACATCACAAAATCTCAAAACTGCAGATGCTGGTGTGGGTGTGGAGAGAAGGGACCACTTTTACCCTGCTGGTGGGACTGCAAACTAGCACAACCTTTTTGGAAGGAAGTATGGAGAAACCTCAAAGTACTCAAGCTAGACCTCCCATTTCATCCTGCAATCCCATTACTGGGCATCTGCCCAGAAGGAAAAAATCCTTTTATCATAAGGACACTTGCACTAGACTGTTTACTGCAGCTCAATTTAAAATCGTCAAAATGTGGAAACAGCCTAAATGCCCACCAAGTGTGGAATGGATTAACAAACTGTGGTATATGTGCAACATGGAATACTATTCAGCTATTAAAAATGGAGACTTTAACTACTTTGTATTAACCTGCATGGACATGGAACACATTATTCTTAGTAAAGCATCAGAAGAATGGAGAAGCATGAATCCTATGTACTCAATTTTGATATGAGGACAATTAATGAAAAGGACATGGTAAGGGTGGGGGAAGTGGAGAGCAGAGAGAGGGAAGGAGGAAATAGGGGGGATCCTTGGTGCGTGTCACAACTTTTGGGGGCAAGACATGATTGCAAGAGGAACTTTGACTAACAAATGCAGTAAGTGTAACCTAGTTTGTTGTACCCTCAAAGAATCCCCAGCAATAAAAAAAAAATAAAATAAAATAAAAAAAATTTGAAGAAAGGATCTAGAATTAAAAAAACTCTAAGATTATCCAAGTTAAAGATTTAGAAATCTCCCAGTATATACATGATTGTCCACCAGGACCTGATACTCACATGAGGAAAGAAGAAATGGACTAAAATATTGAGCCAACAGGATTATTGGGTTTTACCGATAAAGGATGTTATGTGCATGGTTTGACAAGTATGAATACTAAAGTTAATAATGCTTCTTGAGAATAATAAAATCTCTGCATTGCTGGACATATTTGTCAAAGTAAGAAATGACCTTCCAGAGATAATTCTATATACTCTTTTGCAATCTTTACTGCCTTATGCTTCTGTAACACTGGGTAGTTTATTTGACGATTCTTTAATCAAATCTGATCACATACACTGGATGTGTGAACATCTGTGTCCATTACAGAGATTCCATGAGCACAAGATGAATGAGAAAATCACCAAAATAAACAAGTGACTAATTTGTTTAAGAGGATTGAGTTTAAAACCTCTTTTCACATTTAATGGATAAAGACATTTTAATTTTAGTTAACAAAACTATAAATGCTTATTTATTTTGCCTTTTTATTTTCAAAAAGTTCAGCTACCAAGAAATTACATCAAACAGTAAGATAAATTAGTTAAGTAAGTTGAGAATATACTAAACAATGTTAGAAAACTTAAAAAAAAGCCAGAAGAGTCAAATAATAATAATTAATTTAATAACTCTAATAGAGCCTAAAAGAGGTTTCACTTTGCATAATATCTAAATATAGGTTTGACTAGATTAAATATAAGACGATGTTTCATTAAATTGAAAAGAAATAATAAGGACTAAGTTTCCTTTTTTAGAGATACTATAGAAAAAAGAATAAATCTTAAAAAGAAGTTTGATGTTCAGGCTGTCTTAAGCAATCAAAGGAGAAGATAACTTTTGTGGGTTAGTCATAAATGGAATAACCTAAAAAAGAAAAGATAATCACATAGAATTAACATGATTTTTCTAAAAAATATGTAAAAGTCCTTTGTTGTTATTATAATAATAATAATTATTATTATTATTTTAAGACAGAATCTCGCTATGTCCCCCTAGGTAGAGTGCCGTGTCGTCACAGCTCCAAGCAACTTCTAACTTTTGGGCATCAGCAATTCTCTTGCCTCAGCCTCATAAGTAGTTGGGACTACAGGCACCCACCACAATACCTGCCTATTTTATTGTTGCAGTTGTCATTGTTGAGCAGGCCCGGGCCTGGCTTAAACCTGCCAGACCCCATGTATATAGCCAGTGCCCTAAGCACTGAGCTGTGGGTGCTTAGCTATTTTTTAATCTTTGTAATTGATACATAATAGGGGTCCATATTTGGTGTGTACACATGATAATTTCACACATTCATATCATCAACTCAGGGTATAAGGTATTCAACACCTTAAATATATATACACATACATTTTTATATATACATTTTTTGAGGGTGGTAAAATAGCTTTATCCTCTGTCATAACACAAACCAACAGACTTTGGTGTTGGCAAGTAAGGAAACACAACAGTAGAACACGCTGCTCACTGAGAAGGAGGAGGATGAGTTACAAAGCCTTCCCCCATTTCTCGTGCAGCTGAGATAAAGCCATAACCCTTATAAATAGATAAGCATATTAAAAATATTTCCAGGGCCCACCTGGCTCTGCTCCTACACAAATAAGGTTAATCTCTGTAGTAAAAAGGGTGAGAGGGAGAGGCAGAAATTTGGTTTACTGGTAGGTGGAAAACAGGAAGGGATACAAGCCAATGTGTAACAAAGGCTCTCCCAAACATACAAAAGAGAGGGACAAGGGGGACCTGTCAGAGGCTGAGAAATGTTCCTGAAGGTGGTCTCACTCCTGTCCCCAATCCCAGATGCTCTTGAGTGATCTGTCCTTTCAGACACCACCTGTGAGGTTCCACTATCAGAGTCTATTCTTCCCTCGGTCCCCACCTATTCAGCTCACCAACCAAGTTTTGGTGTCCCTAATTGCTTAAGCCTCTGAAATCAGCCCCTTTAAATCACAGCCCTCTCCTTAAATACAAAGCATGAGGAGAGCTGGAGGGTCGTTCCTGCCAAGAGGATATTCCAGGGGTCAGCCAGTTTTGGGGTTCCCCTTCAGTCCTGGACCAGGCAGTAAATTTGGTGGTGGGCCCCATATTCACTGTTGGAGACCTCAAAGACATAGACAGTGCACAGCAGCAATTTCTGGGTGTCTCAGTTTGTCACCACCTGGAGGACGGTGAAGTTTTCAAGGATGCTGTTCATCATATATCACTCAGCCAGCTGCCACAACCTGTGCAGGTAATTCACCAGGTAATCCCAGAGAGGCAAGCACACCAGGAAGTACACTAATCTCTGTCTTCCAGCTGGGCATGCTTTCTCTCCACCTTCTCCACCACCTGCTTGCCAAAGAACAGGTCTTGTAGGAGCATGTGAGGGTCATGTGTCCCAGGCTCTCATACTGGCTGCTCACTCTGTTACTGCTGCTGCCACTGCTAGCCCTGGCTTATCACCCCTTGGGCCTCAGTTCAGGTCTGCCCAGAACTTGATCAGGCAAAAGATGGGGGTAGTGGAGATCACATTTTTTCAGGGATGTTGTAATTGATCTGCTGGACATTCACACTCTTGAGTGGGGGTTCCCAGGGCTAAGGGAATGCTGGGTGATCTGTAGAAACAGGTGTTTCTGGTATGAGTCAGCTGCATTAGGCAGTTACACACAGGCCGAGAACTCTACTAGCTGCAAGCAGACAATGCCCAGGGCCCAAGCCTGCCAGGTTGGGGGTAATGGGGCAGGTAGAGGCATGGGTAATATGGGTTAAGCAGACCCATACCCTGGTCAATAGATGTGGGAGTTAATGACAAGGAAAATGGCTTCACATCTGAAACATTCCAGAGGGGTCTAGAGCCCCTGACCAAAACTGGAAAATCTCAGAGACCTGAGGTCCAGCAGGACCCAGTTTGGTGAGCTTGGCTGAGGACATGGTAGTCATGGTTTGGAAAACCTTGTTCTTAGAAACCAGGTCCTTTAGCTTGGACTACATTTCCCTTGATTTATTTCAAGGTAAAACCTGGATGAGACTAGAGACCTGGTTGCATGTTCAGACCTTTTCCATTCTCAGCTTGATATAGGAGGTAATCATTTCATTCTGACCATACATTTTGCCTTCATAGGGTCCTTCCTATCAGGAGGCTATTCCAGGGACCAGCCAGTTTAAGGTCCCCCTTCAGTCCCAAACCAGGCAGTAAATGGGGTGGTGAGCCCCATGATCACTGGTGGAGACATAAAAAACATAAGTGGTGCATAGCATCAATTCCTGGGCGTTTCTGTTTGTCTACACCTGGAAGATGGTGAACTTTTCAAAAATGCTGTTCATCATGTATCACTTAGCTAGCTGCCACAATGGGTCCTTTGCAAAGCAGTAGGGGAAAACCCACAGTCATCAGTCCCAGCTCTTGGGCAAAGGGCTGGTTAATCACTACTCCAGGTGCCCCCAATCCAATTTCACATTATCTGCTCATCTAGCCAAATGGTGAAAAATAAACATGGGGTGGAATCAGCAGAAAAACTCTGGCAACATGCATAGTAAGAGTAGATCAACATCCCCAAGGAACGAAAAGGTGGACACACCAGAAGATCCAATTCACAAACAAATGGCTGAGATGTCAGAAATTGAATTCAGAATTTGGATTGCCAATAAGATTAACAGAATGGAGCAAAGTCGGATTTAGAAATTTAAGGAGCATTTCAAAAGTCGTCTGAAGAATTCAATGAATTCAAAGTCAAAATCAACCAGTTTTGACACATTGAGGCAAGAACTTATAGCCCCCAAAGATCTGAGAAATACAGTAGAATCCATCAGGAACAGAATGGAGCAGGCAGAAGAAAGGATTTCTGACAATGAAGGCAAAGCTTTTGAATGTTTCCAAATGTTCAAAGAGGAAGAGAAATGGAGAGCAAAAATGGATCATTCTCTCAGAGAGCTCTGGGACAGTTCAAAAAACCTAACTTTCGCCTTATAGGAATTCCTGTGGGCAATGAGATTGCATCTAAAGTTACAGATGCTCTACTGCAAGAGATAATCGAGAAGAACTTACCAAACATGGCAGGAGATTCTGAAATTAAGAAAGCAGACAGTTTCAGAACCCCAGCACAACTCAACCTAATTATAGCATCTCCCAGACATATTATAATTAACTTAGTAAAAGTTAATATGAAGGAGAAAATTCTGCAAGCAGCCAGACATAAGAAAACCATAACCCACAATGGGAAGAATATTAGAATGAGTGAAGATCTCTCTACCGTAACTTTTCGAGGTAGAAGAGGGTGGTCATCGACATTTAACCTCCTAAAACAAAACAACTTTCAACACAGGTTTCTGTATCCAACTAAACTCAGGTTCGTTTATGATGGAGAAGTTAAATACTTTAATGACATTCACATGTTGAAGACATTTGCCATAACTAAACCAGCTCTCCAGTATGTTCTCAGTCCTATCCTCCACAATGACCAGCAAAATCCTCTACTACCAAAGTCAACTCACTCAGCAACTTTTGATCAAATTCCAACTTCCACAGTGCCGAAAGGATTAAAAATGCATACTGGACTTTTGAAAACTTGATATCCAAAATACTGTCAGGTTTATCAATATTCTCTATTAATGTGTATGGCTAAAATTGTCCTCTAAAGAGGCACAGGTTGGCTGACTGGATATAAAAATTTAAGTCGTGTATCTGCTGCATATAAGAATCTCCTCTTACCTTCAAAAATAAATATAGACTCAGTGTGAAGGGATGGTTGTATATAATGCAGGCAAATGGAAATCAGAAAGAAGTAGGTGTTAAAATTTTATTTGCAGATATAATATGCTTTAAACCAAGAAAAGTAAGAAAAGATAATGATGGTCACTTCATATTTATTAAGGAAAACAGTCAACATGATGAGATTTAGGTTATTAACATTTATACACCCAACCAGAATACACATCAATTTATAAGAGAGGGTCCAACAGACATGGGTACCTTGATTTCCCACAGCACCATAATAGTAGGAGATTTTAGTACTCTTTTGGCAATGCTGGATAGATCCTCCAGTCAGAAAGTAAGGAAAGTAATTTTGGACTTAAACTTAGCCATTCAACAATCGGATTTAACAGACATCTAAAGAGGATTCCACCCTAAGAAAACTAAATACACATTCTTCTCATTAGCTATGCAACATCCTCCAAAATTTATAACATCTTAGGTCACATGTCTAACCTCAGCAAATTTAAAAGAATAGAAATTATTCCTTGCATCTTCTCAGACATTCATGGAATAAAAGTAGAACTCAGTAACAACAGGAATCTGCATACTCATACAAAAACATGGAAACTAAATAACCTTATGCTGAATCACAGCTGAGTCATAGATGGGGTTAAGAAGAAAATTACCAAATTTTCAGACAAAATGATAATGAAGGCACAAATGACCAGAACCTTCTGGAATACCGCAAAGGCCGTCCTAAGAGGGAAATTTAAAGCATTGCAAGCCTTCCTCAGGAGAACAAAAAGATAAGAAGTTAACAAACTAATCTCTAGCAACTGTAAAAGGAAGAACATTCCAATCCCAAACACAGCAGATGAAAAGAAATAACCAAAATTAGAGCAGAATTAAATGAAATGGAAAGCAAAAGGTTTATACAGCAGATCAATATATCAAAAAGTTGGTTTACTGAAAAGATCAATACAAAATCTCCCCAAAAAGACCACCATCAGATGGTTTCACATCAGAACTCTACCAAATCTTTAAAGATGAACTAGTACCTATATCACTAACCTTTTCCAAAATATAGAAAAACAAGGAATACTACACAACACATTCCATGAATAAAACATCACTTTGATCCACAAACCAGGAACAGACACAACAAGAAAAGAAAATTATGGACCAATATCTCTAATGAATATTGACACAAAAATATTCATTAAGATACTAGCAAACAGGTTGGTGCCTGTGGCTCAAGGAGTAGGGTGCTAGCCCCATACATCAGAGGTGGCAGGTTCAAACCCAACCCCAGTGAACAACTGCAAAAAAAAAAAAAAAAAAAAAAATCCTAGCAAACAGAATGCAGTATCACATCAAACAAATTGTACACCATGATCAAGTGGATTTTATCCCAGGGTCTCAAGGCTGGATTAACATACATAAAACTATAAATATAATGCATTGCATGAACAAAATAAAAAACAAAGACCACATGATTCTCTTAATTGATGCTCTAAAAATCTTTTGACAATATCCAGCATCGTTTCATGATCAGAATACTTAAAAAAACTGGTATAGAAGGGACATTTCTTAAATTGATAGAGGCCATATATAGCAAACCCACATCCAATATTGTATTGAATGGAGGAAAATTGAAATCATTTCCACTCAGATCAGGAACCAGGCAAGGTTGCCCATTGTCTCCACTGCTTTTTAACGTTGTGATGGAAGTCTTAGACATCACAATCAGGTAAGAAGAGGCGATCAGGGTATCCATGTAGGGTCAGAGGAGATCAAACTATCACTCTTTGAAGATGATATGATTGTATTTCTGGAAAACCCCAGGGATTCAACTACAAAACTTTTAGAAGTAATCAAGAAATACAGCAACATCTTAGGTACAAAATCAATACTCACAAATCTGTAGCCGTTATATATACCAACAATAGTCAAGCTGAAAAAACAGTCAAGGATTCTATTCCGTTCACAGAAGTGCCAAGGAAGATAAAATATTTGGAAGTTTACCTAGCAAAAGCCGTGAAAGATCTTTATAAAGAGAACTATGAAACTCTGAGAAAAGAAATAGCTGAAGATGTTAACAAATGGAAAAACATACCCTGCTCATGGTTGGGAAGAATCAACATTGTTAAAATGTCCATACTACCCAAAACAATATACAATTTTAATGGAATCCTTATTAAAGCACCACTGTCATACTTTAAAGACCTAAAAAAAATAATACTTCATTTTACACGGAATCAGAAAAGAACTCAGATAGCTGGATATTACTCGGAAATAAAAACAAATCAGAAGAATCATACTACCAAACCTCGTTTTATACTATAAATTGATAATGATCCAAACAGCATGGTACTGGCACAAAAATATGCATGTAGATGTATGGAAAAGAATACAGAACCAAGAGATGAACCCAGCTACTTACCATTATTTGATCTTTGACAAGCCAATTAAAAACATTCAGTGGGAAAAAGATTCCCTATTTAACAAATGGTGCTGGGTGAACTGGCTGGCAACTTGTAGAAGTTGGGACCACAGCTTTCACCATTAACAAATATACCAGATTACTGTATTAAAGATTTAAACTTCTTGATATATACCTAGTAGAGGAATTGTAGGATCAAATGCCAGGTCTATTTTTAAATCCCTAAGTGTTCTCCAAGTATCTTTCCAAAAGTAGTGCATTAGTTTGCATTCCCACCAGCAGTGCAAAAGTGTTCACTTTTCTAAACATCCATACCAACAGCTTTGGTTGTGGGATTTTTTGATGGAGGCTAATCTTACTGGAGTTAAATGATATCTCAAAGTGGTTTTGATGTGCATTTCTCTGATGATTAAGGATTATGAGCATTTTTTTCACATGTCTATAGGCCATGCGCCTGTCTTCTTCAGAGAAGTTTCCCTTCAAGTCCCTTGCCCACCCTGACATGGGATCACTTGTTCTTTCCCTGCTAATACATTTGAGTTCTCTGTGGATTCTGGTTATTAAACCTTTGTCAGAGACATAACCTGCACATATCTTTATCTTAAGATCAAAGATTTAAACCTTTGTCAGAGACATAACGTGCACATATCTTTATCTTAAGATTAAAGAATTTAACTTAAGACATGAAACTATAAAAATACTAGAAGAAATTGCAGGGAAAACACTTGAAGAAATCAACCTGGGACAATATTTTATATGGAAGACGCCCTAGGGCAATTGAAGCCACAACAAAAATACATTACTGAGACCTGATCATACTAAAAAGCTTCTGCACAGCCAAGAACACAGTAAGTAAAGCAAACAGACAGCCCTCAGAATGGGAGCAAATCTATCTTAGTTAATGGTGAAATGTATGACAGTGGTGCTTAATAAGGAAAAAAAATAAAAAATAAAATTGTATATTGCTTTGGGTGGTATGGACATTTTAACAATGTTGATTTTTCCCAGCCATGAGATTGGTATGTTTTTCCATTTGTTAACATCTTCAGCTATTTCTTTTCTCAGAGTTTCATAGTTCTCTTTATAAAAGATCTTTCACAGCCTTTGCTAGGTGAACTCCCAAATATTTTATCTTCTTTGGTACTACTGTGAACAAAATAGAGTCCTTGACTGTTTCTTCAACTTGACTATTGTTGGTATATATAAAGGCTACAGATTTGTGAGTATTGATTTTATAACCTGAGACGTTGCTGTATTCATTGATCACTTTTTTTTTTTTTTTCCAGTTTTTGGCTGGGACTGGGATTGAACCTGCCACCTCCAGCATATGGAGCCGGAGCCCTACTCTTTTGAGCCACGGGCACCGCCCCTCCTTGATCAATTCTAAGAATTTTGTAGTAGAGTCCCTGGGGTTTTCCAGATATACAATCATATCATTTGCAAAGAGTGAAAGTTTGATATACTCTGACCCTACATGGATACCCTTGATCGCCTATTCATGCCTGATCGTGATGGCTAAGACTTCCATTACAATATTAAAAAGCAGTGGAGACAATGGGGAACCTTGCCTGGTTCCTGATCTGAGTAGAAATAATTTCAATTTACCTCCATCCAATATAATATTGGCTGTGGATTTGCTATAGATGGCCTCTATCAGTTTAAGAAATGTCCCTTCTACACCAATTTTCTTACGTGTTCTAATCATGAAAGGATGCTGGACTATTATCAAAATATGTTTTCTGCTTCAACTGAGAGAAACATCAGGTCTTTGTTTTTTAATTTGTTTATCTGATGAATTATATTTATAGATTTATGTATAATGAACCCCTGAGAGCCTTGGATAAAACCCATTTGGTCGTGGTGTATAATTTGTTTGATGTGTTGCTGGATTAACTTTTTAGGATCTTGTTGAATATTTTTGCATCAAGATTCATTAGTTACATTGGTCTATAATTTTCTTTTCTTGTTTTGTCTTTTGCTAGTTTGAGTATCATGGTGATGTTTGCTTCATAGAATGTGTTGGGTAGTACTCCTTGTTTTTCTATTTTGGAAAAGGTTAAGTAATATAGGTACTGATTCCTCTTTAAAGGTTTGGTAGAATTCTGTTGTGAAGCCATCTGGTCCAGGGCTTTTCTTTTTAGGGAGATTTTGTATAGTTTATGCTATTTCAGAACTTGATATAGATCTGTTCAACAGTTCCACTTCATTCTGGCTACATCTAGGAAGGTGGCATGCTTCCAAGCATTGGCCTATTTCCTTTAAAATTTCATATTTCTGAAAAAAGAGTTTCTTGTCATATTCATTAAGGCATTTTTTGAATTTCTGAGGAGTCTGTTGTTATTTCATCTTTACCATTTCTGATTGATCAAATTAGAGATTTTAGTCTTTTTTCATGGTTAGGTTAGCCAAAGATTTATCTATTTTATTGACCTTTCCAAAAAACTAACTTTTTGATTTATTTTGATCCTACAATTCCTCTACTAGGTATATACCCTGAAGACAAAAATCACGTTATAACAAAGATAATTGTACCAGAATGTTTATTGCAGCCCAATTCATAATTGCTAATTCATGGAAGAAGCCCAAGTGTCCATCGAACCATGAATGGATTAATAAATTGTATATACACCATAGAATATCATGCAGCTGTAAAAAAGAAGGAGACTTTACCACTTTCATGTTTACATGGATGGATCTGGAACATATTCTTCTTATCAAAGTATCTCAAGAATACAAGAAAAAGTATCCAATGTACTCAGCACTACTGTGAAATCAATTTATACCTTTCATATGAAAGCTATAACCCAATTATATCCCAAGAACAAGGGAAAAGGGGAGATTAAGGGTAGGGAAGGGGGAGGATGGGAGGAGTTAGGGTAATTGGTGGGGCTACAACTATGGTGCATCTTACAAGGGTACATGTTAAATTTGCTAAGTGTAGAATATAAATGTCTTAACATAATAAATAAGAAAATGTCATGAAGGCTATGTGAACCAGTTTGACGAAATTATTTCAAACTGTATATAAAACTAGCACACTGTACCCCATGATTGCACTAATGTACACGGCTATGATTTAATTAAAAATATTTAAACTTAAGATATGAACCTATAAAATACTAGAAGAAAGTACAGGGAAAATATTTGAGGAAATCGATCTGGGAAATAATTTTATGAGGAGGACCCCCAGGGCAATTGAAGCAACACCAAAATACATTAGTGGGATCTGATCAAACTAAAAAGCTTCTGCACAGCCAAGGACACAGTACATAAAGCAAACAGACATCCTTCAGAATGAGAGAAGATATTTGTAGGTTATGTCTCCCACAAAAGTTTAACAACCAGAATCCACAGAGAAATTAAACGTATTAGCACAAAAAAAAAAAAAAAAAACAAGTGATCCCATCTCAGGGTGGGCAAGAGACTTGAAGAGAAACTTCTCTGAAGAAGTCAGGTGCACAGCCTACAGACACATGAAAAAATGCTCATAATCCTTAATCATCAGATAAATGCAAATCAAAACCACTTTAAGATATCATCTAACTCCAGGAAGATTAGCCCACATCCATTCATGAGATACTTTGCTAAGAAGAATATTTTCCAGCTCTATCCATGTAAACATGAAAGAGTTAAAGTCTCCATCTTTCTTTAAGGCTGCATAAAATTCCATGGTTTACAGATACCACAATTTATTGATCCATTCGTGGCTTGATGGTCACTTGGGCTTCTTCCACGTCTGAGCAATTATGAATTGGGCTGCAATAAACATTCTGGTACAAATATCTTTGCTATAATGTGATTTTTATTACTATTAAATCATAGCTGTGTACATTAGTGATTTTTGGTCTTCTGGATATAAGAAAAAGTATCCAATGTACTCAGCCCTACTATGAAACTAATTACAGCACAAGAATATGGGGAAAGGGACAAAGGACAGGAGGGGAGAGGGGAGGATGGTTGGAAGGAGGGTAAATGGTGGGACCACATCTATGGTGCATCTTAGAAGGGTACAGGTGAAGCTTACTAAATGCAGAATATAAATGTATGAACACAATAACTAAGAAAATGCCATGAAGGCTATGTTAACCAGTTCGATGAAAATATTTCAAATTGTGTATAAAACAAGCACATTGTACCCCATGATTGCATTAAGGTACACAGCTATGATTTAATTAAAAAAAAAAAAAGAGAGAGAGATTAGCCCACATCACAAAATCCCCAAACCAGAGATGTTGGCATAGATGTTGGGAAAAGGGAACACTTCTGCAATGCTGGTGGGAATGCAAACTAATATGTTACTTTTGGAAAGATATTTGAAGATCACGTAGAAATCTAAAAATAGACCTGCATTGTATCCTTCAATTTATCTATTAGGTATATATCCAGAGGACCAACAATCACTTAATAATGAAGATAATTGCACCAAAATGTTTATTGGAACCCAATTCATAATTGATAAGTCATGGAAGAAGCCCAAGTGCCCATCGATTCATGAATGGATTAATAAATTGTGGTGTATATACAACATGGAATATTATACAGCCTTAAAAAAGATGGGGACTTTGCCTCTTTCATATTTTCATTGATGGAGCGGAAACATTTTCTTCTTAGCAAAGTATCTAAAGAATAAAAGAAAAAGTATCCAATGTAGTCAGCCCTACCATGAAATTAATTTATAAGCACCCACACATCCATATGAAAGCTATAACCCAACTATAGCCCAAGGTGAAGGGGAAAAAGAAGAGGGAAGGAAGGGGTAGGGGGAGGATGGGTGGAGGAAGGGTAATTGGAGGGACCATACCTACAGTGCATTTTATAAGAGTACATGTTAAATCTACTAAGAGTAGAATATAAATATCTTAACACAATAACTAAGATAATGTGGTGAAGGCTTTTTTAACCAGTTTGATGAAAACATTTCAAATTGTATATAAAACCAGCACATTGTACCCCAAAATTGCATTAATATACACAGCTATGATTTAATAAAAAAAAGATGAAGAAAAAAAGAAAATATCCACTGGACACTTGATAAACATGGCATCCCAAACATTATGATGTTTATCACTACTCTCAATTAATTTGAGTTTCTTAAATTGTCCTCTAAAGAGGCATGGGCTAGCTGACTGTACACAAAAGCTCGGATCAGATATATCTTGCATACCAGAATCCCATCTTACCTTAAATGACAAAAGTAGACTGAGGGTGAAGGGATGGACATCTATAATTCAGGCAAATGGAAATCAGAAAAAAATCAGGGGTTGCAATTTTATTTGCAGATACGAATAGGCTTTAAACCAACAAAGGTAAGGAAAGTTAAGGATGGACACTTCATATTTGTGAAAAGAAACACTCCATATGAAGATATTTCAATTATTAATATTCATGCTCCCTACAAAATGCCTCTCTATTTATAAAGGAAAACACTAACAGACACTGAACAATTGGATATCATCCTGAACTATAACAGTGGAGATTTTAACTACCATTTGGCTATGTTGGATAGATCCTCCAAGAAGGAGGATCTTTCCAAGAAGAATGTAAACAAAGAAATAATAGATTTAAACTTGGTCCTATAACAAATGGACTAAACAGACAGCTACAGATAATTTCATTGTAATAAAACCAAACACACATTCTTCTCATCATCCCATGCAACATCCTCCAAAATTGATCACATCTTAGGTCACAAATCTAACTTCAGCAAATTTAAGAATATAAATTATTCCTTGTATTTTCTCGGACCATCCGGAATAAAAGTTGAACTCAACAACAGCAGGAATCTTCATACTGGAACAAAGTCAAGGAAACTAAACAACCTTATGCTGGATGATAGCTGTGTCAAAGATGAGATTAAGAAGAAAATTACCAAATTTTTGGAACAAAATGACAATGAAGACATAAATTATCAAAACTGTTGGATTCTTCTAAAGCAGTCCTACAAAGGAAATTTATAGCATTGCAAGCCTTCCCCAAGAGACTGGAAAGAGAGGAAGTCAACAACTTAGTGGGTCATCTCAAGCAACTGGAAAAGGAAGAACATCCCTTCCCCAAATCAAGCAGAAGAAAATAAATAACCAAAATTAGAGCAGAATTTAATGATATTGAAAACAAAAGAATCACTCAGAAGATCAACGAACAAAAAGTTGGGTTTTGGAAAAGATTAACAAAATTGAGAAAACTTTGACTAACCAAACCAGAAACAGAAAAGTAAAATCCCTAATATCATCAATCAGTAATGATAAAAAAGAAATAACAAAAGGCACCTCAGAAAATGCAAAAAATTCTTAATGATAACTGCAGAATACTCCATTCTCAGAAATGGGAAAATCTGGGGGAAAATGGCAATGTCTGGAAGCACACCACTTCCTAGACATAGCTGAAAGAATTGAAAGTGTTGAACAGACCTATATCAAGCAATGAAATACCATCAACTATATGAAATCTCCAGAAAAGTAAAGTCCAGAAAGAGGAGGCTTCACATCATAATTCTACCAAACCTTTAAAGAGGAACCAGTATCTATATTACATAACCATCTTCAAAACAGAAAAAGAAGGAATACTTCCCAATACATTTGAGGAAGCAAACATCACCTTGATCCCAAACCAGGAAAAGACCCAACAAAGAATTAAAGTTATAGACCAATATCATTAATGACTATTGATGCAAAAATATTCAATAAGATCCTAGCAAAAACAATTCAACAACGCATCAAAAAATTTATACACTATGACTAAGTTGGTTTTATCCCAGGGTCACAAGGCTGGTTCAACATGACTAACTCTATAAACGTAATATATCACATAAACAAAATAAAAAACAAAGACCATATGATTCTCTCCACTGATGCAAAAAAGCTTTTGATAACATCCAGGATCCTTTCATGATCAGAACACTGAAGAAAATAGGCTGAAACGGGTCATATCTAAACTGATAGAGGCTCACTACAGTAAACCCACAGCCAATATCATATGGAATGGAAGAAAATTGAAAAAAATTCCACTCAGATCTGGAACTAGACAATGATGCTCATAGCCTCTACTGCTATTGAACAAAGTAACGGAAGTATTAGCCATTGCAATCAAGCAAAAGAAGGAGATTAAGGGTATTCCAATTTGGTCAGAGGAGACAAACTCTCACTCTTCGCAGATGATATAATCTTCTACCTGGAAAAACCCAGGGACTCAACTGTAAAACTCTTATAAGTGATAAAAAAAAATACAGCAACATCTAGGAATACAAAATCAATACTTACAAATCTGTAGCTTTTACATATACCAACAATAGTCAAGCTGAACAAATAGTCAAGGACTATATTCTTTTTACAGTAGTACCAAAGAAGATGAAGTACTTGGGAATTTACCTCAAAAAGGACATGAAAGATCTCTATAAAGAGAACTATGAAACTCTGAGAAAAGAAAAAAGCTGAAGATGTTAACAAATGGAAAATCATACCCCATGCTTATGGCTGGGAACAATCTTCATTGTTAAAATGTCCATATTACCCAAAGCAATTTACAAATTTAATGCAATCCCTAAAGCACCTCTATCATACTTTAAACAACTGGAAAAACTAGTACTTTGTTTATATGGAATCAGAAAAAAACATTGAATAGCCAAGACATTACTCCGAAATAAACACAGAGCAATAGCAATCAACCTACCAGACTTCAGCCTATACTAGCAATCTATATTGATCAAAACAGCATGGTAAAAATGCCAAGGTAAATGTATGGAACGGAGTAGAGAACCAAGAGATTAACCCAGACACTTACCATCATTCAATCTTTGATAAGCATATCAAAAACATAAATTGGGGGAAAGATTCCCTATTCAACAAATGGTGCTAGGTGAACTGGATGGCAACTTGTAGAACACTGAAACTGGACCCTCATCTTTCACCATTAACAAAAATTGATTCTCATTGGATAAACAGTTTAAACATAAGACATAAAACAATAAAAAATATTTTAGAGGGGACAAGGGAAATACTTGTCCCCTGAAAAAATTGGCCTGGAAGAATGTGTTATGAGGAGGACCCCAGCCCCTAAACAATTGAAGCAAAACCAAAAATGTACTACAGGGATCTGATCAAACCCTGTAAAAAGAACAAAGTAAAGCCAGTACACGGTCCTCAGAATGGGAGAAGATTTTTCCAGGTTATGTTTCCAACCAAGGTTTGATAACTAGAATAAACAGAAAACCCAATTAATTCGCAAGGAAAGAACAAGTGATCTCATTTCATTTTGGGCAAGAGAATTGAACAGAAGCTTCTCTGAAGTAAATAGGTGCATGGCCTACAGACTCATGAAAAACTGCTCATCATCTTTAATCATCAGAGAAATACACACCAAAACCACTTTGAGACATCATCTAACTCCAGGAAGAGTAGCCCACATCAGAAAGTCACAAAACTACAGATTTTGGTGTGGATGTGGAGAGAAGGGAACATTTCTGCACTGCTGGTGGGAATGCAGGCCAATATGTCCCTTTTAGAAAGAGGTTTGGAGAACACTCAGGAAACTAAAAGTAGACCTACTATTTGATCCTGCTATGCCTCTGCTAGGAATAAGTCCAGATGACCAGTCATCATTTTACAAAACATATTTGCACCAGAATGTTTATTACAGCCCAATTCATGATTGCCCAGTCATGAAAGAAGCCCAAGTACCCATAGACCCCCTAAATAGAGTAACAAATTGTGGTATATGTATACCATGGAATATTATGCAGCCATCAAAAAGATGGAGACTTTGCCCCTTTTTGTTCACATAATGAGCTGGAACATATTTTTCTTAGTAACATATCTCAAGAATGGAAGAAAAACTGTCCAATGTACTCAGTACTATTGTGAAATGAATATATAATCCCCCACACTTTTATACAAATGATAAATCATAACTATAGCCCAGAATGAAAGAGGGAAGAGAGGGGGAGAGTAGGAGCAGAGGGAGGCCATGTGAATGGAAGGTAAATGGTGAGTCATCACCTATGGTGCATATCACAAGGGTACATGTCAAATCTATTAAGAGTAGAGTATAAATGTCTTAACACAACAAATAATTCAGTAAGGTGAACCCTATGTTAACCAGTTTGATGTAAGCATTCCAAATTGTGTCTAAAATCAGAACATTGTACCCCATAAAAGCAGTAATGTACAGTTACGATTCAATAAAAAATTTACGATATAAAAATAAGAACTTCAGAAAAAAAAATCTTAAGTGTCCCTTCATTTTGACAATAACTTCTGACTTCCTTGCTTGTTTTAGTGTCTGTATTATCTTCACATTTCTCCTCACCTGTGTCAAATGCATGCCGAGTGTCTGTGTGCATTGTTAGCATTTTTACAGTACACTTTTTCTTTAATTTAAATAAACTTTAGAAGGTGAGTGAAGATTATACTTCAGGAACACAAAGTAGGCATGAGATGGAAAATATTTTTGTGACTGAGGCATTTTGTTAAGAAAATGCCTCAAACACTAAAGAGTGGAAAATCCAGGTGCATCTTTCCCCTCACAGTCTGGTATACTATTTGTTACATTAGATGGTGCTTTTTCTGAACTTTGCTCCGTCCTTACACTAACTCTACTACAGGACAAGCAGGAATTTTGTATCATTCACAGATTTAACCAGAACTCTGTTTCAACTCATTTCTCAGGTGTTTTTATTTACTTCCCCATTCCTCTTTGCCTTGTTTGATGCCCAGTTGCTCATACTTTTGAACACAAGGAAGTTCTGAATGTACAGATACATTTCATCAGTCCTCATTCATTCCTAATCAGGAGTCATGTTTCCATATGCAAACATGCTCAATTAACATGGTTATTTCCATTCTGTTTTTAAAAACTGATAACTGAAAACTGGAAAATTTTACATTATCACAAGATAAAATCAATAGCAATCAGAAAGAAAAGCCAATTCTCAAATGTGAATTCAAATGATACAGCAGAATATGACAGTGCTATTTTTCTGACACGGACTATCCGCTTAAGCCTATGTCTAAGATTTTCTAATGTCCTCTTTGGACAGTGAGTAAAGGAACCTTGATACCATTTAATAATTTTATACAGCTATGTGAGTTACAACTTGCTGCTGTACACAATCACATCAATGTCCCTTTCTGCAAGGTCGGATTTCCTTCATAGGCACAGTCTAATGACCTCATTCCCTCTCTCAGCACACAGGCCGAACCGAGTTAGAGGCCACAAGATGGAAGAACCACTCTACCTGGCACAAATGACTGGCAGTATAAAACTACACTACAGTTGGGGACATTAGGCATGGTGACTCTTTGAACATGAGTCCAACTCAGTGGCCATCATGATGAAATTGCTTGTAATTTCTCTTGCTTAGTAATATGATTCTGTACTTGGCATGACCTTATCATGTAAGGTTATAAAACTAAAGAAGCAGGAAAACACCAGAAATTCTCTGCCTCGAATCCAAGGACAAAGATTAGCTATAAGTCACTCTTCACTTTAGGAAGGTTTAAGCTTTATAACTAGTTAAAAAACTTCCTCAACTTAAATATTAGCTTACAACATATGAATTATAAAATGCTATTCCAGTAGGAAATGTCCTTTGGACTATGCCACATTATTCATGTAAAAAAGTAGTATGAAACCAGGAACATAAGTGTCAATTTGTTTATACCTGTGGCTGGTCATTTTCAACTCCTTCAGGCTCTTCTTCCTCTTCTTCTGACGTAACAAAGTTGTATACTGTAAATTTCATATATTTATTTAAATGAGCTGATTAGAATGATGTGATAAAAGGTATCAGCTTTATAAAAGTGGATAGAAAGTTACATTTATGTTGATTTTATAAATTGAGAGTTTAGATGAAGTTAAGTCTTTAGCAGACTATATACTTCTTTTAAAAATACTCCTAAATAATCTAATAATGAGTTGCTTGGAATGATGGTAAAAGCTATTACCTTTATAAAAATGGATAGAAAGCTAAATTTCTTTTTATTTTATAAATTAAATTTCTAGATGAAGTCTTTGGCAGACTATATACTTCCTTAAAAAGTACTCCTAGTTAATCTAATAATGAGTTTCTTAGAATGATGTGGTAAAAGCTATCTGCTTTATAAAAATGGATAGAAAGCTAAATTTCTTTTTATTTTATAGATTGAGTGTTTAGATGAAGTTAAGTCTTTAGCAGACTATATACTTCTTTAAAAAATATTCCTAATTATCTAACACTTAAAAAACCACTCAGAAAACTACTAGGCATCAGTGTGTAGAAGGCTCACAAAGATCACAGATTCATGCAGAAATTCATCCACCCAACATACATGACATAGTCATCATAAACAAAGAAAAAATTTTCAATCCAGGAAAACATATCAAGTATCCCTGTGTACGCCTGTCTCCTTCTTAATAAAACCTGCAAAGCATTGCATATGTTATTCTGTAAGTTGCTGTTACTTTTCATACCATAATCAGTGTATGCCCTGTGACTTACGTGTGAAATGCTTTCCCTCTAATAGGCTGACAATCTTCATTCAATTTTTAATTTTCTTTTCTCTTCTTTTATTCTTCTTTTTCCATCTTCTCTCTTCTTTCATTCTTTCCTTCTTTATTTTTGGACACAGATTGCTATGTGAAGACCTTGTTAATTACAGCTCTTTCCCTGGTCAAACTGGAATCTACTCTCTCACTGAATCTACTCTCATCCTCAGGACTTATGGATTTCTCTTTTGCACCTTCCCCACCTGAACTATAAGTTATTTATTTCCATTTCTATTCCCCAGATCCAAAGGCTGTAGGATACAATATTCCACAGCATTGTTGGGCACATAGTTTTTATCTATTGTACTTGATAATTATACTGTGATTAAAGGAAAATGAATAAGATGCATCAAGATTGGCTTTTCTAGAGGTCATGTCTGAACTGACAAGTACAGGGTGAGATGAGCAAGGTGAAAAGATGGAGAGGCCAGGAGAAAGGGAGAGCAGGACAGGAAGCAGCAGGAGGAAAGAGAAGCCTGAAAGAGGATGTGCATTTGTCCAAAAAAGAGGAATTGGCTCAGAGGGCACTCCCAGAGGTATTTCAGTAATGCTAGTGAAAAGGCAGGCACACAGGGTATGGGCTAAAATGAAGAGTTGAGAAAAAGTTAGATTGTGAAAGCCCCATGTGAGACCTAAGGTCCTACAATATTACCAATTCAAGGACCACTTAATCATCCTAATGGCCCTAGAGAGGGACCACAGTGAATACTGTAGGGAAGATAAATTCCAGGGACACATGAATAAACAGAAGATGACTTACAGGCCATATTGCAAAATAAATGCACTTCTGAAATATATGAATGGTTCAAGAAATGATTCACAAAGTGTCAGCCTCAAGTGTAATGTAGATTTTTATGGAATAAATAAAAGAATCTAGGTTTTGCATTATAATTTTTTCCATTTTAATGCTTAGTATAGTAAGTTTTAATATTTACAACCTACTGTATACAAAAGATCCTATGGATCCCCAATCACATTTACATTTCTAATCTGCATTCAGTGTTCAGTTCAGTGTGGTACACATATGTTGGAATGGCACAGAGAGCTTAAACTAAACAAATATACTAGTGTCATTCTCAGCAGATCCAAAAAAATGTAATATTGAGCAAATGAAGAAGTTGCTGAATGTTATATACAATGTATACCATTTGTGTGCAATTTTATGACCCAGAAACTAATTCTCAGCAATATTTATCACTAGACTCATACATTGTCAAAACTTTGAAAGTCCTTGGAAATAATGTACAGACAATTCCAGGTGTTCATTATTTCTGTGTAATATTCCGTAAATAGTACAGAAGGACTATTTTGTACTATTAACCTTTCAGGATCACGGTTTTAAGACTGTGTCTACCAAATATTCATAATGGAAAATAACTAAGAAAATGCCAGGAAAGCTATGTTAAGTAGTGTGACGAAAATGTGTCAAACGGTCTATGAACCAAGTGTATGGTGCCCCATGATCATACTAATGTACACAGATATGATTTAACAAAAAAAAGAAAAAAAATTCATTTAAAAAAGTTTCCCACTTTGTTTGTAGACTCGCAACTTTCTCTTGCAATTCTGCCAGACTTGCTTTATATATTTCACCAAAATAAATATGTACTACCAAAAAAAGTCTCTCAATAAATGAAAAACTAAAAACTAAAAAAAAAATTCATAAAGGAGTGATTAATTATTTTACTAATAAGGATACCCTCTCACACAAATATACTCTACTAATTGGATCATCTGACTTCCTTTGTTATCATCAGTGTAAAATCAGTAAGATGGAATAATTAAAGTTAAACATGACTGAGATGTTAACATGAAGTGCTCCTCTAAGTAAAGATTTGAATTCCAAGAAGCACTTGGAAAGTTGTGGAGTCACCAAATTCACCTCTGTCATTTCCCTAACAAGGACAGGGATGCCAAATCAGAGAACAATGGGAGGCAGAATGACAACAACAACAACAAAAGAAAATTACCTGTTGCAGCTGGTTTAACTTTAATCCTTTGTACTCCTTTTTTTGGAGTAGGAGGTTTTATGTCAGCATCGTGCACAGTGAGCTTTGAAACAAATTGTATCATAAGTAAAGCACAATTTCACACAATGTACAGAAAATAATTCCCTCACATGAAGGGAATTAGGAAACAACTACTTTATAGAAAAAAAAAAAAAAAAAAAAACAATAATAACATTTGCAAAAAAAGCCAGCCATCTTTGTTCAAAGTAACCTGATCTGATTAACTAGTATCAATGCAACATATATCAGATGCCTGATCCTTCTGGAGAAAAGAAATGCCTCCCTGTGTTCTGCCCCAATCCAGCACTTCCTCCTCCTTCCAGTAATCTCTGGAGCTGCAGTAATCCAATCTTCTCTGTGTGTGCAAATTTCCTGAATGAATATTGTTACCTGATACTGAGGTTGTGTCTTAACATGCACTGAAAAACAAAGAGAACATAGTAATCAGTGTAAATGTAAATATGACAAAGCCAAACATACAGTGGAGGAGAGTTCCTATTGAGCTGAACCCCCAAGCTGGGCTTAGAAAATAAATACTTTAGGTTTCGGGCTGCTTTTTCTCTCTTTTATTGGCGGATTGATTGATTTATGGGCAGACAGGAGCATAACAGACAAAAACTGAAGACAACAGGAATACAAGTTTAATATAATATACAGTTAAAACTTCAAAAGTGAGATTATGTTTCAAATGAAAATCACTCATATAGAAAAGTGCACATACAGAAGAGTGAAGAGTGGTCTTTATTTGAAGGAGCAAATCATGACCCAGAGAGCATAAAAGGCAAGGCCGATGGCAGAAGCTTACAGCATGCCTTTACTACAACCCAAAACATCATTTGTACAATAGGCTGCAATTAAGTGCCAAGTTCTTCAGTTTGTGGATGTCATTTAGGAAGAAACACAGCTATGAAGACAGTTCAGATGAGGGCATAATCCATTTCTCATTAGAGAAAGGGTTCAATCGATCTGCATGGCTAGACCCTTGTAGAATAGCAGTTTTAGAAATTTGATCTTCTCCATACCCACAAGAGACACAAGTATACCAATATTTCTTAGGCCCTCTACTTTTGTGCTGTTAATTTTCTTCCTCAATTCATATAAGAGGTATGTGAGAAATTACATATACTGAGCTATCTATGGTGAACTATTTATCAAAAAGGAAACACTGAATGGCCATATAATTATTAGATGTTGGGTGGCTCCTGTGACTCAAAGGAGTAGGGCACTGGCCCCATATGCCAGAGGTGGCAGATTCAAACCAAGCCCTGGACCTACAAACCACAAAAAAAAAAAAAAAAGTTAAAATGTTTTTAAAAAATAATTACTAGATGTTAATGAATTTTTATATTCAAAAATCACTAGAATATTCATTGAATATGACATTAAATTTCATAAGAGGCAAAAATAAGCTTTTAGGCTTTTTTTAAATTTTCAGAATATTTGGGGATACATATTTTGCTTGCATACTTTACTTTTATACAGATTGAATCAAATGCTAAGTGTACTGTTTCTAAAATTAGTGTTCTTGAAGATCTCACATTAAGGGAATTAGGAAACAACTACTTTATAGAAAAAAAAAAAAACATTTGCAAAAAAAGCCAGCCATCTTTGTTCAAAGTAACCTGATCTGATTAACTAGTATCAATGCAACATATATCTCAGATGCCTGATCCTTCTGGAGAAAAGAAATGCCTCCCTGTGTTCTGCCCCAATCCAGCACTTCCTCCTCCTTCCAGTCATCTCTGCAGCTGCAGTAATCAAATCTTCTCTGTGTGTGCAAATTTCCTGAAGCCACCTGAACTGAGTTCTGTCATGTTTGCTCATCACTAACTGAGAAATTACCTCGCTAAACTTCTTTCCTCTATGCCCACTCACAAGCCCTCTTCGTTTGCCAAAAAAAAAAAAAATCTTGCAATCTGCCATCTGCATTCTTTTGATAGATTATTTCCACCACCTCTTTCCTCTTTATTTAGCAAAACATCATATATCTAGTGTTTCAATATCTCTATCATTCAGTGTTATCCTCCAGCTAGAAAAATGCTCAAAAATAAGAACAAAATAATGCTTTCCTTTGATTCTAGGTTGGAAGTGCTCTTCAATGGCGCCTCCTACACATTCCTCTACAGAGAACTCTATGCCCTAGTTATTCAGGGCGTTCTGAGGACCAACAGTACTGGAAACAAATGAGAATGCATTACGACTGTAGAATCACAAACCTGCTCAATCACGATGTGCATCTTTAACATGGTCCCCATTGATTTCTTAATGTTTGAGAATATCTGGTCTTTAAAGAGTATTAGTCCACATTTCTTTACCTAAAAATAGCCCTTGGAATACAGCCTCCAGTTTCTCCCAGTCACATATTCCACACTGAAATGGCATTTAAAATCACCATGTTTCTAATGGAATGTTACTGGGCTACAGCTTTCCTGACCTCTCCACGAATAACCCCATTGTCTTCTATCCACTTCCATAAAATTGAACCATATGCTATGAAGAAACATCACTTTATATGACATGAAATTGCTTACACGTAACAGCTCCACACTCCATCAAACAGCTCTGCATGAACAGGGGCCTCAGCCCTTAATGGCTTCCAAACAGTGAGAAACACAGGGAGAACAAGGATTTTGGTGCTACTTGTCTCACTCATTTTGGCACTGGAAGATCTTCATCTTTACTACATTCTTCCCACCTAACACTTTAATCTACCTTTTACTTAAGAAATATTTTATTGGACCACCCTGACATTACATCCATCTGCTCCTTTTCTCTCCATGTACTCTCTGTACTGTCTGCTTTCCCAGTTCTTCATCCCCTTTTGTAAAGCTGTCCTCTTCCTGATTTCTTGTCTTTGCTCAGCTCTCGCACTATACTGAGATGGGACTAAAGATTCAGTTCCTTAAGTGATACTCTCGATTTCATCATCTGTTGCTGACACCTGAGAAGACATACAATTTATCACTGTTTTGCTTCATCTTTTCTTTTTTCTACCATACATATCTAAAAGCCAAGATGGTTTTTGGTGCTCACGTTCTTCAATAAACATTATTTCACATGACATTTCCCATAAGTTGTAGTGCTTACCCTTTACTTGTTTGGGTACTGTCTTGTATCCATTTGAATTGCCAGTCCAAGAACCACTAAGATCCTCCTTGGTAAGATTCTCTGATAAATTCTGTTAAAATTAACATCAACATTGAGTTTAAAGTACTTTATAATTAAAATAAGTGGTATCAACATTTCCTAATCATTTTTGTCAAAAATATTTGAATTATCTACTCTAAGATCAAAGTTTTTTAACCTTTAAAGAAAGAAGAATGTCTTGAAAACCAAAGCATTGCAGCTATACATATGCTCTCGAGATGAACCTTACCTTCCACTTGTGTATGGCTATTGATTCTGTAAATTGAGCATAGGCAGCCAAAGGAAACATATTCGAAGACAAAACATTAACTCATGTTATATAGCAACAAGGAACTTACTTCACCTTCCATAACATTACTTTGCATTCTCCACCAAACACAGATCAACATTGTGAAAAATATAATACATGGGATATCATACTTCTGGCATTACATCCTTAAAATATTTCTCACTCTAGAAATATGTCAGTGATAACACTAGATACTGGCATAATGGGCAACTTGGGAGTACATCATGTCGAGTATGAGCTCAAAAATGTCAATGCTGCTTCATTTAGCTAAACAAGGCCTTGAAGACATCAAAATGTTTTGTGATAAAATATTTACTGATAGGAAAAATTGTTGAAGAAAAAGATATCCTCTGATAAGAACAACTTACCTTATGTTTATGTTTAAGTAAAAGCAAGTAAACAGGACATACACTGTGCAACTCCTTCCCAATTAGGAAACAACTTCAAGAAAGTATGGAAAGCCTTAATAAAGAGGGAAGGATGGAGGCGGAGCATGATGGCAGATGGGGCGGACATGTAGCCGACCTCTCCCAAGTCATCAGGTGAGAGGAAGAGTGGTCTGGACCCTTCCCACGCGTGGATTATTGGTGTGGACGGACAGCTGGAGACACTCAGCAAATTGGCAGATTGCTGTATATGAGGGGTAATTTAAAACCACAGACTGTTGTAGAGATTTTTCCCTGCTTGGCCATGCTGGCTGGCAGGCCCCTCCCTTACGGGGGACAGCAGCTTCCAATTACTGGCAAAACCCAACTTACGAAAATGTACTCCTGAGCTAAGGATGGCACCCGAAAGGAGAGCTACTCAAAACCACAGAGAGCTCGGCAACCCAATGGAAAATTGAAGGGAAGGGATACCGCCTGGGAAACAGACATTTTGAACTATCCAAAATGGCAGACGCCTTCCCCCAGAACAACAGGAGTGATTAAATAGACCAGAGCATCCCTGGTGGGGAATGTTGGAGGGGGCTGGCAGTTCAGGCTGCATGGCAAACTGGCAGGTGGCTGGACTGAAAAGTCCCAATTCAAAAGGGAAACTCTGAACCACAACACTGAGAATAAGGTCCCCGAACCCAGCCACGGGACCTGTCAGCAGCCACGGGAGCCACCAGCAGCCAACACCCTTCCCAACAGCCGACTGCAGTCGCCAGTTTGTAGAAGAACGTCGGAGCAGAGTGGAAAGATTTGTGAAGCGTGGACTGCTGCAACGAGTTGGGAGGTCGGACAGGAGTGCCATCTGGAACAGAGCAGCTGAGGTTGCGCAATACTTAGGTGACAAACTTTGACCAAAACTCCAAAATGGCGATCGGCCAGGTAGGGTGCTTAGGTGGTAACAGTATAAACTGTGAATCAGGTATAAGCCTGGAAACTACTCACAGCGCCTCCTGGTGTCCAGAAAGTATACTGCATTATAAATATATTCCTACGAAAATTGATCCCTACATCATACATACAGATGTATATTTCTACATATGTACAAGAATAATATTTTTGTGATTGGTGCCATTTTTTCTTTTTCTCTTTTTTTTTGTTCTGTTTTTTTCCTCACCATTTTCTTGGAGGAACTATTATTATTTTTTATGATTTTTATAGACATATTTTTATTTCCTTTTTTTCTAATTTTAATTTCTCTTTTCTTACTTCTTTAACTTTTTTATGAACACCACTTTTTTCTTTTTTTTCAATTATTTTACATTTATCACTATTTTTATTGTAGTTGTTTTTTGTTGCTGTTGTCATGGGTGTTGTCTGTATGTCTATCTATCTCTGTCTGTGCATCTACGGGCTCGTGTGTCTGGTAGCCTTTGTATATGTTTATGTGATCATTTGGTCTCAATGAGTTTCGTGTTACGACCTGCAATTCTGAGCTCCCAGCACTTCCCTCCACTCTCACTCTGAGGTCTGGAGGCCTGTCCCCCAGGAGTCCAGAGTCTTGTGTGATTTCTCGAGGGGTGTGGACAGGACCTGGACTGCAGTTGGTCAGAGCTGATTCTGTGGCATGGGAGTGAGGAGACGATGGTCAGCTGAGAGGGAATCACGCCGCAGCGGCAGTGCCCCGAGGCACAGAGCAGCAGTCATCTTTAGCAACAAAAAGGCAAACGCTCAGATTTCCCAAAGCAACTCCCCCTGTCTCCCTGGGCAACTAAAGGAGGCCAGGCATCTTCTCAGATGGCAACCACCACAGAACAGATTTGGGACTGAAACACAGGCCCCATGAGTAAAGGGTTTGCCTGAGGCGGTACTGGCCTGGGTGGAACACAAGGACTAGAAAAAGCACGTGCAGAACAAGGAAACTCCCAGAGTGGGCTCACCAAGAGGACCACTCTACTGAGCATAAGACGCACCCGGCCCTCAGGGGATCATCAGCCTATAGACAAAGGAGGACAGGAGGCTAGAGCTGACAGCTGACCGTGCTGCAAATAAAAACCTGCAGGAGTAAAGACAGGGCCTGAGGCACAGGTTCTGGGAATTCAAATCAGCCCCTCCTCTGCAGAGGAATTTAGCTAGGACAGAAACAAACTCCAACAAGGTTGTTCTGTTGGGCCAGTAACATTAATCTAGGGCGCGGCTGGAACAAAGTGAACACCCCCCAGCCTCCATCAACCGCCCGAGTTTGACAGGTCTCACCACCCCCTAATGGATAGAGGCAGAGAGCAGTGGCCTGGCTGAGCAGACACAGACTTCCTTGTGATATAGGTAGGTGCAAACCTCTGGAGTATCTGCTCACTGGAGACAACTGACTGGGTAACAGCCCTGCGGGGCTAGACGTGACTGGGTGTGACAGAAATTCAAGATGGGGAAGAAGGTATCAAACTTCCCAGACTAATGTGTTTGCTGGTTGGGTCCTCCAGAATTTACGGAGCACCAGAGCAAGTCATATTTGAGTTGTCACCAGACCCCTGCGTTCCAGTTGCCAGAGACCTTTTAAACTCTCCCACCTGAGGCAGGTGCTGACTGACACAATTGATTTGGACCTTTTGAACTGAGCCAATTGCCTGAGGACTATTCAAATGGTGCCCTGGGTGTGTTGTTGTAAGAAAGTTTGATTTTCTTTTCCAATTCTTGCCTGTGGAGGGCAGGGTGACTTAATTGCTGGTAATACTCCACAGCTGATACTTCAACCCAGAGTAACTGTTTCACTAGGGGTGAACAGAGACCAGCTGAAAACAAGACAGAACCACTTAGCCCCACCACATCAAATAGATCCCCAACATCTCAGGCTGTAGCACTGCACGGGTCCTCGACAAGGCTCCAGAGGAAAAATCAAATGGTGTAAAGTAATCGTGGGGCACAATTGGTGGAAAAATTCTGGTAACATGAATAACCAGAATAGATCAACAACTCCCAAAGGACAGATATGGCAGATGTAGCTGAAGATCCCATTGATAAACAGCTGGCTGAGATGTCAGAAATCAAATTCAGAATTTGGATTGCAAACAAGATTAATTGAATGGAGGAAAATCTGGAATTAGAAATCCGAAGAGCAATTCAAAAGTCAGAATTAGAAATTTGAGGAGAAATTAAAACATTGTCTCAAGAATTTAATGAATTTAAAGACAAAACCACCAAAGATTTCGATGCACTGAAGCAAGCATTTGCAGCCCTCAAAGATCTAAAAAATACAGTAGAATCCCTCAGTAACAGAGTGGAGCAGGCAGAAGAAAGGATTTCTGACATTGAAGACAAGGTGTTTGAACACTCCCAAACTCTCAAAGAAGATGAGAAATGGAGAGCAAAAATGTATCATTCTCTCAGAGAGCTCTGGGATAATTTGAAGAAGGCTAAAATCCGCCTCATTGGAATCACTGAAAGTGATGAAGAGGTCTTGCAAGGCACAGAGGCCCTTCTTCATGAAATTATGAAAGAGAATTTTCAAGATATGTCAAGATATTCTGAAATCCAGATAGCAGACAGTTTCAGAACCCCAGCACAACTCAATCCAAACAAGATATCCCCCAGGCATGTCATAATTAACTTCACTAGTGTCAATATGAAGGCGAAAATAATGAAAGCAGCTAGATGCAAGAAATCTATTACCCACAAAGGGAAGAATATTAGAATGACGGAGGATGTCTCTGCTGAAACTTTTAAAGCCAGAAGAGGGTTGTCCTCGACCTTTAATTTCCTAAAGCAAAATAATTTTCAACTCCGGATCCTGTATACATATAAACTGAGTTTCATTTATGATGGAGAAATTAAATCCTTTATGGCATTCATATGTTGAAGAAATTTGCCATGACCAAATCAGTACTCCAGGATATTCTCAGAACTATCCTCCATAGCGACACCCCAATCCTCTACCAAAAAAAGAACTCACTCAGAAACTTTGATCAAACTCCAACTTCCACAGTGGAGAAAGGACTAAAATTGTCCACTGGACTTTCAAAAAACTTGATACCCAAAATTTTACCAGACATATCAATATTCTCCATTAATGTGAACGACTTAAAGTGTCCTCTAAAGAGGCACAGTATAGCTGACTGTATACAAAAAGTCAGGTCAGATATTTGCTGCATATAAGTGTAACATCTTACCTTAAAAGATAAATATAGATTCAGGGTGAAAGGATGGTCATCCATATTTCAGGCAAATGGTAATGAGAAAAAAGCAGGTGTTGCAATTCTATTTGCTGACACAATAGGCTTTAAACCAACAAAAGTAAAGAAAGACAAAAATGGTCACTACATATTTGTTAAGGGTAATCCTCAATATGATGAGATTCCAATTATGAATATTTATGCACACAAACAGAATGCTCCTCAATTTATAAGAGAAACTCTAAAAGACATGAGCAACTTGATTTCCTCCAGCTCCATAATAGTCGGAGATTTCAACACTCCTTTGGCAGTGCTGGATAGATCCGCCATTAAGAAGCTGAGCAGACTTCTAACTCTCTTTGGAAGTGCTCTAAACTTTCTCTTTGTTCTTCCTAAATAAAATCTCTCTTTGCTGCCCTGAGACTTGTCTCAGCCAAGTAATTGAACCAGGTCAGCTGGGTTTGGGGAACTGGGACCTCCAATCCTCAACGGTTGAGAGACAGAGTCTCATTCTGTTATCCAGCCTGGAGTGCACACAATGAGTGTTCACAGCTCATTGCAACCTTGAACTCCTGGGTTCAAGCATTCCTTCCAACTCAGCCTCCCAAGCAGCTGAGACCACAGTCCACAGGCACGAGAACTTAAAGAGCAAGAGGAAGTGAAAGGAAAATTAGGGCAAGGAAACAGATAAAAGAAATCACCCATGAGGAAGAATCAGCAGAAAACTCCAGGCAACATGAAGAACCAGTCCAGAACAACCCCACCAAGGGACCATGAGGTAGCTACTGCAGAGGATTCCACCTACACAGAAATGTTAGGAATGACAGAAAGGGAATTTAGAATACACATGTTGAAAACAATGAAAGAAATGATGGAAACAATGAAGGAAACTGCTAACAAAGTGGAAACTAACCAAAAGGAAATCCAAAAACAGAATCAAATCAGAGATGAACGATATGAAGAATATAAAAAGGATATAGCAGAGCTGAAGGAAATGAAACAGTCAATCAGGGAACTTAAAGATGCAATGGAAAGTATCAGCAACAGGTTAGACCATGCAGAAGAAAGAATTTCAGAGGTAGAAGACAAAGTTTTTGAGGTAACTCAGATAGTAAAAGAGGCAGAAAAGAAGAGAGAGAAAGCAGAACTTTCCCTGTCAGAATTATGGGACTTTATGAAGCGTTCCAACATACGAGTTATAGGAATTCCAGAAGGGGAAGAAGAATGTCCCAGAGGAATGGAAGCCATACTAGAGAATATTATAAAAGAAAATTTCCCAAATATCACCAAAGATTCTGACACAGTGCTTTCAGAGGGATATCGGACCCCAGGTCGCCTCAACTCTAACCGAGCTTCTCCAAGACACATTGTGATGAACCTGTCCAAAGTCAAGACAAAAGAAAAGATTCTGCAAGCTGCCAGGAGTAAGCGCCACTTGACATACAGGGGCAAATCAATTAGACTGACCGCAGACTTCTCTAATGACACTTTCCAAGCAAGAAGACAATGGTCATCTACCTTTAATCTACTTAAACAGAACAATTTCCAGCCCAGAATTCTGTACCCTGCTAAGCTAAGCTTCAAAATTGATGGAGAAATCAAATCATTTATGGATATACAAACATTGAGGAAATTCGCCACAACAAGACCAGCTCTACAGGAAATACTTCAACCTGTTCTGCACACGGACCACCACAATGGATCAGCAGCAAAGTAAGAACTCGGAAATTAAACGACAGAACCAAACCTCCACACTGATGCAAAAGACAAAACTAAGCAATGGACTCTCACAAAATAAGACGAATAGAATACTACCACACTTATCAATTATCTCTATAAATGTTAATGGCTTGAATTCCCCACTGAAGAGACACAGATTGGTTGACTGGATTAAAAAAACACAAGCCATCCATTTGCTGTCTGCAAGAAACACACCTGGCTTCAAAAGACAAATTAAAGCTCCGAGTCAAGGATTGGAAGACAATTTTTCAGGCAAATGGAATTCAGAAGAAAAGAGGAGTTGCAATCTTATTTTCAGATACATGTGGATTTAAAGCAATTTAAGTCAAAAAAGACAAAGATGGTCACTTTATATTGGTCAAGGGAAAAATACAACATGAAGACATTTCAATTCTAAATATCTATGCATCCAATTTAAATGCTCCCAGATTCTTGAAACAGACCTTACTCAGTCTGAGCAATATGATATCTGATAAAACCATCATAACAGGGGACCTTAACACTCCTCTTACAGAGCTGGACAGATCCTCTAAACAGAAATTAAACAAGGATATAAGAGACTTAAATGAGACCCTAGAACAACTGTGCTTGATAGACGCATATACAACACTCCATCCCAAAGATAAAGAATATAAATTCTTCTCATCACCCCATGGAACATTCTCCAAAATTGACCATATCCTGGGACACAAAACAATTATCAACAGAATCAAAAGAATTGAAATTTTAACTTGTATCTTCTCAGACCATAAGGCACTAAAGGTGGAACTCAACTCTAACAAAAATGCTCGACCCCACCCAAAGGGACGGAAACTAAACAATCTTCTGTTGAATAACAGATGGGTGAAGGAAGAAATAAAACAGGAAATTATTAACTTCCTTGAGCATAACAACAATGAAGACACAAGCTACCAAAACCTGTGGGATACTGCAAAAGCAGTTTTGAGAGGAAAATTCATCGCTTTAGATGCCTACATTCGAAAAACAGAAAGAGAGCACATCAACAATCTCACAAGAGATCTTATGGAATTGGAAAAAGAAGAACAATCTAAGCCTAAACTCAGTAGAAGAAAAGAAATATCCAAAATCAAATCAAGGATCAATGAAATTGAAAACAAAAGAATCATTCAGAAAATTAATGAAACAAGGAGTTGGTTTTTTGAAAAAATAAATAAAATAGATAAACCATTGGCCAGACTAACGAGGAATAGAAAAGTAAAATCTCTAGTAACCTCAATCAGAAATGATAAAGGGGAAATAACAACTGATCCCACAGAGATACAAGAGATCATCTCTGAATACTACCAGAAACTCTATGCCCAGAAATTTGACAATGTGAAGGAAATGGATCAATATTTGGAATCACACCCTCTCCCTAGACTCAGCCAGGAAGAAATAGAGCTCCTGAACAGACCAATTTCAAGAACTGAGATCAAAGAAACAATAAAAAAGCTTCCAACCAAAAAATGCCCTGGTCCAGATGTCTTCACTCCAGAATTCTATCAAACCTTCAAGGAAGAGCTTATAATCCTGTCCTGCAGAAATTATTCCAAAAATTGAGGAAGAAGGAATCTTCCCCAACACATTCTATGAAGCAAACATCACCCTGATACCAAAACCAGGAAAAGACCCAAACAAAAAGGAGAATTTCAGACCAATCTCACTCATGAACATAGATGCGAAAATTCTCAACAAAATCCTAGCCAATAGATTACAGCTTATCATCAAAAAAGTCATTCATCATGATGAAGTAGGCTTCATCCCAGGGATGCAAGGCTGGTTTAACATACACAAGTCTATAAACGTTATCCACCATATTAACAGAGGCAAAAATAAAGATCATATGATCCTCTCAATAGATGCAGAAAAAGCATTTGATAAAATCCAGCATCCTTTTCTAATTAGAACACTGAAGAGTATAGGCATAGGTGGCACATTTCTAAAACTGATTGAAGCTATCTATGACAAACCCACAGCCAATATTTTACTGAATGGAGTAAAACTGAAAGCTTTTCCTCTTAGAACTGGAACCAGACATGGTTGTCCTCTGTCACCTTTACTATTCAACGTCTTGCTGGAAGTTCTAGCTAATACAATTAGGCAAGACAAGGAAATAAAGGGAATCCAAATGGGAGCAGAGGAGGTCAAACTCTCCCTCTTTGCTAACGACATGATCTTATACTTAGAGAACCCCAAAGACTCAACCACAAGACTCCTAGAAGTCATCAAAAAATACAGTAATGTTTCAGGATATAAAATCAATGTCCACAAGTCAGTAGCCTTTGTGTACACCAATAACAGTCAAGATGAGAAGCTAATTAAGGACACAACTCCCTTCACCATAGTCTCAAAGAAAATGAAATTCCTAGGAATATACCTAACGAAGGAGGTGAAGAACTTCTATAAAGAAAACTATGAAATCCTCAGAAAGGAAATAGCAGAGGATATTAACAAATGGAAGAACATACCATGCTCATGGATGGGAAGAATCAACATTGTTAAAATGTCTATACTTCCCAAAGCAATCTACCTATTCAATGCCATTCCTATCAAAGTACCTACATCGTACTTTCAAGATTTGGAAAAAATGATTCTGCATTTTGTATGGAACCGGAAAAAATCCCGTATAGCTAAGGCAGTTCTCTGTAACAAAAATAAAGCTGGGGGCATCAGCATACCCGATTTTAGTCTGTACTACAAAGCCATAGTGCTCAAGACAGCATGGTACTGGCACAAAAACAGAGACATAGACACTTGGAATCGAATTGAAAACCAAGAAACGAAACTAGCATTTTGCAACCACCTAATCTTTGATAAACCAAACAAGAACATACCTTGGGGGAAAGACTCCCTATTCAATAAATGGTGTTGGGAGAACTGGATGTCTACATGTAAAAGACTGAAACTGGACCCACACCTTTCCCCACTCACAAAAATTGATTCAAGATGGATAAGGGACATAAACTTAAGGCATGAAACAATAAAAATCCTCAAAGAAAGCATAGGAAAAACACTGGAAGATATTGGCCTGGGGAAAGACTTCATGAAGAAGACTGCCATGGCAATTGCAACAACAACAAAAATAAACAAATGGGATTTCATTAAACTGAAAAGCTTCTGTACAGCTAAGGAGACAATAACCAAAGCAAAGAGACAACCTACACAATGGGAAAGGATATTTGCATATTTTCAATCAGACAAAAGCTTGATAACTAGGATCTATAGAGAACTCAACTTAATCCACATGAAAAAAGCCAACAATCCCTTATATCAATGGGCAAGAGACATGAATAGAACCTTCTCTAAAGACGACAGACGAATGGCTAACAAACACATGAAAAAATGTTCATCATCTCTATATATTAGAGAAATGCAAATCAAAACAACCCTGAGATATCATCTAACTCCATAGAGAATGGCCCACATCACAAAATCTCAAAACTGCAGATGCTGGCGTGGATGTGGAGAGAAGGGAACACTTTTACACTGCTGGTGGGACTGCAAACTAGGACAACCTTTCTGGAAGGAAGTATGGAGAAACCTCAAAGCACTCAAGCAAGACCTCCCATTTGATCCTGCAATCCCATTACTGGGCATCTACCCAGAAGGAAAGAAATCCTTTTATCATAAGGACACTTGTACTAGACTGTTTATTGCAGCTCAATTTACAATCGCCAAAATGTGGAAACAGCCTAAATGCCCACCAACCCAGGAATGGATTAACAAGCTGTGGTATATGCATACCATGGAATACAATTCAGCCATTAAAAAAAATGGAGACTTTACATCCTTCGTATTAACCTGGATGGAAGTGGAAGACATTATTCTTAGTAAAGCATCACAAGAATGGAGAAGCATGAATCCTATGTACTCAATTTTGATATGAGGACAATTAATGACAATTATGGTTATCGGGGGGGAATAGATAGAGGGAAGGAGGGAGGGGGATGGGGCCCTGGTGTGTGTCACATTTTATGGGGGCAAGACATGATTGCAAGAGGGACTTTACCTAACAATTGCAATCAATGTAACCTGGCTTATTGTACCCTCAATGAATCCCCAACAATAAAAAAAAAAAAAAAGAAGCTGAGCAAAGAAATTTTAGATTTAAACCCAGCCATCCAACATTTGGATTTAGCAGACATCTAGAGAACATTTCATCCCAACAAAACTGAATACACATACTTTTCATTAGCCAATGGAACATACTCCAAAATCGATCACAGCTTAGGTCAAAAGTCTAACCTAAGTAAATTTAAAGGAATATAACTTATTCCTTGCATCATCTCGGACCACCGTGGCATAAAAGTTGAACTCAGTAACAACAGGAATCTGCACACTCATATAAAAAAATGGAAGTTAAATAACCTTATGCTGAATGATACCTGGGTCAGAGATGAGATTAAGAAGGAAATTGCCAAATTTTTGGAACAAAACAACAATGAAGACACAAACTGTAAGAACCTCTGGGATACCGCAAAGGCAGTCCAAAGATGGAAATCTATAGCACTGCAAGCCTTCCTCAAGAGAACGGAAAGAGAGGAAGTTAACAGCATAATGGGACATCTCAAGCAACTGGAAAAGGAAGAACATTCCCACCCCAAGTAGAAGAAAATAAATAACCAAAATTAGAGCAGAATTAAATGAAATTTGAAACAAAAGAATTATATAACAGATCAATAAATCAAAGTTGTTTTTTGAAAATGTCAATAAAATAAACATTTGGCTAACCTCACCAGCAAAAAAAGAGTAAAATCTCTAATTTTATCAATCAGAAACAACAAAGACGAAATAACAACAGACTCCTCGGAAATTCAAAAGATTTTAAAGAATATTACAAGAAACTTTATTCTCAGAAATATGAAAATCTGAAGGAAATTGACCAATACTTGGAAGCACTTCATCTTCCAAGACTTAGCCAGAATCAAGTGGAACTGTTGAACATGCCAATATCAAGTTCTGAAATAGCATCAACCATACGAGATCTCCTTAAAAAGAAAAGCCTGGGACCAGATGGCTTCACGTCAGAATTCTACCAAAACTTTGAAGAGGAACTAGTACCTATGTTACTCAACCTGTTGCAAAACGTAGAAAAAGAAGGAAGACTACCCAACAAGTTCTACTAAGCAAACATCACCCTGATCCCCAAACCAGGAAAAGACCTAACAAGAAAAGAAAATTATTCACCAATATCACTAATGAATATAGATGCAAAAATATTCAACAAGATCCTAACAAAGAGAATCCGGCAACATATCAAACAAATTATACATCATGACCAAGTCGGTTTTATCCCAGGGTCTCAAGGCTGGTTTAACATACATAAATCTATAAATATAATTCACTGTATGAACAAAATAAAAAACACAGGCCACATGATTCTCTTAATTGATGCTGAAAAAAGCTTTTGACAATATCCAGCATCGTTTCATGATCAGAACACTTTAAAAAACTGGTATAGAAGGGACATTTCTTAAATTGATAGGGGCCATATAGAGCAAACCCACAGCCAATATCATATTGAATGGAGTTAAACTGAAATCATTTCCACTCAGATCAGGAACTAGACAAGGCTGCCCATTGTCTCCACTGCTCTTTAACATTGTGATGGAAGTTTTAGCCATCACAATTACGGAAGAAAAGGTGATCAAGGGTATCGATATAGGGTCAGAAGAGATCAAACTTATGCTTTTCACAGAGGATATGATTCTATATATGAAAAACACCAGGGATTCTACAACAAAACTCTTAGAAGTGATCAAGGAATACAGCAGCATCTCAGGTTACAAAATCAACACTCATAAATCATTAACCTTTATACATACCAACAATAGTCAAGCTGAAAAAACAGTTAAGGACTGTATTCCATTCACAGTAGTGCCATAGAACATGAAATATTTGGGAGTATATCTAACAAAAGATGAGAAAGATCTCTATAAAGAGAACTATGAAACTCTAAGAAAAGAAACAGCTGAAAACATTAACAAATGGAAAAACATACCATGGTCATGGTTGGGAAGAATCAACATTGTTAAAATGTCCATAGTACCCAAAGCAATATACAATTTTAATGCAATCCCTATTAAAGCCCCACTGTCATACTTTAAATATCTTGAAAAAATAATACTTAGTTTTATATGGAATCAAAAAAACCCTCGAATAGCCAAAACATTACTCAGAAATAAAAACAAAGCAGGAGGAATTATGTTACCAGACCTCAGACTATACTATATATCAATAGTGATCAAAACAGCATGGTACTGGCACAAAAACAGATAAGTAGATGTCTGGAACAGAATAGAGAACCAAAAGATGAATCCAGCCACTTACTGTTATCTGATCTTTGACATGCCAGTTAAAAACATTCAGTGGAGAAAAGATTCCCTATTTAACAAATGGTGCTGGGTGAACTGGCTGGCAACATGTAGAAGACTGAAACTGGACCCACACTTTTCACTATTAACACAGATAGACTGTCACTGGATAAAAGGTTTAAACTTAAGACATGAGACGATAAAAATACTAGAAGAGAGTGCAGGGAAAACTCTTTAAGAAATCGGTTTGGGTGAGTACTTTCTGAGGAGGACACCCCAGGCAATTGAAGCAGCTTCAAAAATACACTACTGGGACCTGATCAATCTAAAAAGCTCTGCACAGCCAAGAACACAGTAAGTAAAGCAAGCAAACAGCCCTCAGAATGGGAGAAGATATTTGCAGGTTATGGCTCCAACAAAGGTTTAATAACCAGAATCCACAGAGAACTCAAACGCATTAGCAAGAGAAGAACAAGTGATCCCATCGCAGGCTGGGCAACGGACTTGAAGAGAAACTTCTCTGAAGAACACAGGGGCATGGCCTACAGACATATGAAAAAATGCTCATCACCTTTAATCATCAGAGAAATGCAAATCAAAACTACCTTGGGATACCATCTAACTCCAGTAAGATTAGCCCCTATCACCAAATCCAAAGACCAGAGATGTTGGCGTAGATTTGGAGAAAAGGCAACACTTCTGCACTGCTGGTTAGAATGCAAATTAATACATTTCTTTAGGAAAGATATTTGGAGAACCTTTAGAGATCTAAAAATAGACCTGCTATTCAATGCTATAATTCCTCTACTAGGTTTATAAGGTTTATACCCTGAAGACAAAAAATCACATTATAACAAGGATATTTGTACCAGAATGTTTATTGCAGCCCAATTCCAATTGCTAAGTCATGGAAAAAGCCCAAGTGCCCATCGATGCATGAATGGAGTAATAAACTGTGGTATATGTACACCATGGAATATTATGCAGCCTTAAAGAAAGATGGAGACTTTACCTCTTTCATGTTTACGTGGATGGAGGTGGAACATGTTCTTCTTAGTAAAGTATCTCAAGAATGGAAGAAAAAATATCCAATGTACTCAGCCTACTATGAAACTAATTTTTGGCTTTCATATGAAAGCTATATCCCAGTTATAGCCTAAGAATATGGGGAATGGGGAGAGGCAGGGGAAGGAGGGGGGAAGATGGGCGGAGGGAGGGTGATAGGTGGGACTACACCTGTGGTGAATCTCACAAGGGTACTTGTGAAATTTAGTAAATGTAGAATGTAATTGTCTTAACACAATAACAAAGAAAATGCCAGGAAGGCTATGTTAACCAGTCTAATGAAAATGTGTCAAACTGTTCATAAAACCAATGTATGGTGCCCCATGATCACACTAATGTACACAGCTATGATTTAGTATTAATAACAAAAATTAAAAAACAATAAAAAATAATAAAATAAAAAAAATCATTTACAAAAAAATAAAATAAAAAGTGAAGGATGAAAACAAAGAAGACATTTCTTAGAATCTCCTAAAGTGTTCTGCACACTTTCTTGTACATTTTCTTTTCTATACATTATACTAATGAACATAAAAATCATGATGAAGATGGTGACCCTCAGTTCTGTTTTCTGTTCATTGTAGGAGGTAAGAGTAAAATGGTGAATAAATGTGATTAACGAAACATACAAAATTGGAAAATCAGAATGGACCAGACAACTGACAAAGGAAAAAGCAGCAGTGGGAAGGGAACCATCTACCTCGTTTGGAACTTGAACTTTTTCTTTTTGGAAGGTGAGAGTTCTACCGGCCTTCCTCATTCTGATTTGTTTACATAATTTGCTCTATTGTTTGCTTCATAAACACATATGCTTTTGATGATCTGTCTCTAGGTGGTGGGGAGAAATACACATTTTCTGATTCAGGTTTCATGATTTATACTTCTTAGATTTGCTGAACTCATCTAATGCCTCACAAACATGTTCAGCATGTACTGTTTTTCCTTCATCATAAGTGCCCATAGCAGCAGAAGCAGTGTGCCCTTTTGCTTGAATGAGGCACACTTCATTTCTTTGCTGTTATCAAGTTACAAATTTTGCATCACTAGACTGAAGCACAGTTCTGATATCTATTTTCACATTAATGGTTTTGGGGTTCCCATTTCCTGCCACTTCTCTACGGAGACAGCTTTCAGCATAAGCTCCCACAAAGAAAGAATGATAATAGTCAGAACAAACCCAATAAAGCTGTGAGCATGGCCATTTTCTTGTCTGGCATAAAAGTTGGACAAGTATTTTCCCTGCTATTCTGAACTCTCAGTCCATCTTTTCCCCGGGCCTAGAAGTCTGGAAGTCTAACCCCTGCAGAGCTCAGAGTTTCTGGTGGTTCTTTGCTAGGGCTGGGCATTGTATGGGCCATGGGACAGGCGCGCTAAAAATGTGACATGAGAAGAAGTGGAGAGATACAAGGGGTGGAGGACTGGCCCAGTGCCACCAAGTACATAGTAGCGGCTGCCAGAGGCTTGGGGACCTATGTGGTGGAAAAGCAGCAGTGATGGTACCCTGCTCCCTCCATGGTAAAATTTTGGGAAGCCATCTCACCACTTCTATGGACCACTAGAGGGAGCCCAACCTCGCCCCACAGCGGTACCAGAGGAGAAGTGTGGCTGTGTGAGAGCTGCATTCTCTGAGGGAGTAAAACACACACTGAGTCAACCCCCAGCTTGGAGCAGACTCAGGGAAAACATGACCCAGTTTCCAATGAGCACCAAAGGGTGTCAGGATTCAGTTCCCTTTGTGTGCTGGTGGCAGAATGCAACGGCCTGGTTAAGGAATCATTGACTCCCCTTTGAATTTGGAAGGTGCAGAACCCTGGCACATTTGCTCATTGGAGGGAACTCGGCAACAGACCCTCTGGATTAACATTGACTGCTCGTGGCAGATGTGAAAAGTGGGGAAGGAGTTCCAACCTCCCTGCACTAACTCATTTGCTGGGTAGGCCTTTCTGACTCCATGGAGTACCAGAACAAGTCATATTTGAACTGCCAGTGGACCCCTGTTGTCTGCTTGTTGGAGACATTTTCAACTCTCCCACATGAACAGCGATTCTGCTGCCCAGGACAATTAGTTTAGAACTCCTGACCTGGGCTGGCTACCTGGGGATGCTCCAAGGTTGAACCCTGGTAGGGTTGAAATGGGAGAGACTGATTCTCCTCTTCAAGTTGTTGCTGCTTGGGGGTGTGGTGTCTTAGTTGCTTTTATCTCTCCCCAGCTAAGATTTCAGACAAAAGCCATTGATTCCCTAGGAATGGATAAAGGCTGGCTGAATACAAAACAGAGCCACCTAGCCCCATCACACCTACCATGTCCCCAGACTCTCAGGATGCACGATGGAAAGAGACCTTTGTAAAGCTGTAGGGAAAAAAGCCACAGTCACTAGTTCCAACTTTTTCATAAAGGGATGGTGAACTACAACTCAGGGATCCCTCAAACCATTTTCACTTTAGCAGCTTCTCCAGGCAAAATGTGAAAAATAACCATTGGCTGGTGTGGCGCCTGTGGCTCAAGGACAAGTATATGCAGTATATGCTGGCTCCATGTACTGGAGGTGGCAGGTTCAAAACTGGCCATGGGCAAAAACTGCAAAAAAAAAAAAAAAAAAATCATTGGGCAGAACCAGTGGAAATACTCTGGTAATATGAATACTCAGAGTAGATTAAAAACCCCATGGAATGACAAAAAAGACACAATAGAATATGCCATTCATAAACAAATGGTTGAAATGTCAGAAAAGGAATTCACAATATGGATGGCAAATAAGATTAATAGAATGGAATGAAAGTTGGAATTAGAAATACAAGGAGTAGTTCAAAAGTTGTCTCAAGAAATCAATGAATTCAAAGACAAAATATACAATGATTTAGACATAAGGAGGACAAAAAATGAAGACCTCAATGAACTGAGAAATACAGTAGAATCCCTCAGTAATACAGTGAAGCAGGCAGAAGGAAGGATCTCCAAAGTTGAATAGAAAGCTTTTGAAGGCTCTAAAACACTCAAAGAGGCAGAGAAGTAGAGAGCAAAAATGGATCACTTGGTGAGAGGGTTGTGGGACCAGTTCAGAAGACCAAACATTCACCTAATGGGAATTCCTGAAGGAGAAGGGGATAATTCCAAATTATATCCTCTACTCCAAGATATAACGGAGGATAATTTGCCAAGCATGACAAAAGATACAGAAATTCAGATAGTAGATAGTGTCAGAACACCAGCACAACTCAATCCAAATAAAGCATCTTCTGGACATGTTGTAATTAACTATACCCAAGTAAACATGAAGGAGAGAATTCTGCAAGCAGCCAGACATAACAAAAGTATAACCTACAAGAGGAAGAATATTAGAATGACTGTAGATATCTCTGTTGAAAATTTTCAAGCCACAAGAGGATGGTCATTCACCTTCAATCTCTGAAAAGAAAAGAACTTTCAGCCCAGGATCCTGTATCCAGCTAAACTGAGTTTCATTGTGATGGAGGAATCAAATACCTCACCTGCATACACATGTGGAAGAAATTTGCCATAACTAAGCCAGCTATCCAGGAAATTCTCAGACTCATCCTCCATCATGATCAGCTTAATGGTCTACCACTAAAGTAAATTCACCCAGAAAATGAATAAAACCTAATATCCTCAATGGTGAAATGATTGAAAATATCCACTGTGGGGGAGGAGGCAAGATGGCTGATTGGAACCAGATTTCCACAGAGGCACCCATCCAGAAGGAGAGTTAAAGGACAGAAGTTTAGCAAGTAAGCTGATGGTTTAGAGCTGAGCCAAGAGGGAAGACTAAAGAGCACATATCAAAGCATCCCTTCCACAAGCAAGCAAGCAGAGTTCATAGCTCTTCCTATTTTATCCCATGGGAGAGACACTCTATAAACCAGAACTCCTTCCCAAGAGAGGACTCACTAGTGTGCCATGGCACTCTCCCTCCAGGCATAAAACTGAACATAGACTCTACCTGCAATTCTGAACTTCCAGCACTCCCCTCCACTCTCATGCTGTGGTCTGGAAGCCTGTCCCCCATGGAGTCCATATTCTTGGGCATTTTCTCGAGAAGTGTGGACAGGGTGTGGGCTGTTACAAGTCTGTGCTGAAATGGAGGCATGGGTGGAAACTGGGGACTGTGGATCATGGGAGCCATATAGGAGAGAGAGAGATGGCATTCCACATGGCAGCCCAGCAGCTGCAGTGGTGGGATCAATAGGGCTCATGCCCCTGGTGATGTTTTGGAGAAACATTTTCCACCTCTCTTAGCAAGCAGAGGCAGCTGGGCCTTTGCTCTGGTGGCGGCCATGGGTGAAACAGATGTGGGATGGACACACAGGCCCCCTGAGCAAAGGATATGCGTGAGGTGATACCTGCCTTGGAGTGGCATGGCAGGAACAGAGAATAGAATCCACGTGCATGCAGAGACGGCACACTCCTAGGGCAGAGCTGAGTCAGAAATGCTACATTTGTGAGCCCAAGATGCAAGTGTTCCCCAGGAGCTTAGCCGGGACAAAAGCAGGCAGGGCAACAGCATCAGCCCATGGAAGGGCTGAAACTGAGAGTCATTTATGAGCACTAAGTGAACCCGCCCCAACATAGAGTGCAGTGTAGTCAGAGATGCCAGCTACATGAGTATAGGTGCAGCAGCAACAACACAGGGTGGGACTGAGCCATAGTTTCTGTGAACTCAAATAGTGCCTGGCCAATAGAGCAATAAAGCCAGGACAAAATGCAAATTCTGTGAGAATTGAGTTGTCTCAAGAATTCAATGAATTCAAAGACAAATCAACAAAGTTTTGACACATTGAGGCAAGAATTTGAAGCCTTCAAAGATCTGAGAAATACAGTAGAATCCCTCAGTAACAGAATGGAGCAGGCAGAAGAAAGGATTTCTGACAATGAAGACAAAGCTTTTGAATGCTTCCAAATGCTCAACGTGGAAGAGAAAGGGAGAGCAAAAATGGATCATTCTCTCAGAGAGGTCTGGGACACTTCAAAGCAAACTAACATTTGCCTTATAGGAATTCCTGAAGGGGATGAGGTTGCTTTGAAAGCCCCAAGATGCTCTTCTGCAAGAGATAATCGAGGAGAACTTACCAAACATGGCAAGAGATTCTGAAATGAAGAAAGAAGACAGTTTCAGAACCCCAGCATGACTCAACCCAAATATAGCATCACCCAGACACATAATAATTAACTTTGCCAAAATTAACATGAAGGAGAAAATTCTGCAACCAGCCAGATGTAAGACAGCCATAACCTACAAGGGGGAAAATATTCGAATGACTTCAGATCTCTCTACTGAAACTTTTCAAGCTAGAAGAGGATGGTCATCAACTTTTAACCTCCTAACACAAAATAACTTTCAACCCAGGATCCTGTATCCAGCTAAACTGAGGTTCATTTATGATGGAGAAGTTAAATACTTTAATGACATTCACATGTTGAAGAAATTTTCCATAAAGGAACCACCTCTCCAGGATATTCTCAATCCTATCCTCTATAGTGACCAGCACAATCCTCTACCAGCAAAGTCAACTCACTCAGAAACTTTTGATCAAAATCCAACTTCCACTGTTGCAAAAGGATTAAAAATGCCTACTGGACTTTAAAAAAATTGATGCCCAAAATACTACCAGGCTTATCAATATTCTCAATTAATGTGAATGGCTAAAATTGTCCTCTACAGAGGCACAGTTTTGCTGACTGGATATACAAATTTAAGTCAGATATCTGTTGCATATAAGAATCTCAATTTACCTTAAGTGATAAATATAGACTCAGGGTGAAGGGATGGTCATCTATAATGCAGGCAACGCTCAATAGCCAAGACATTACTCAGAAATAAAGACAAAGCAGTAGCAATCAGCCTACCAGACTTCAGTCTATACTATAAATCTATAGTGATCAAAACAGCATGATAGTGGCACAAAAATACCAAGGTAAATGTATAGAACAGAATAGAGAACCAAGAGATTAAGCTGGGCACTTACTATCATTTGATCTTTGATAAGCGTATCAAAAACATAAACAGGGAAAACATTCCCTATTCAACAAATGGTACTGGGTGAATTGGCTGGCGACTTGTAGAAGACTGAAACAGGACCCTCATCTTTCACCATTAACAAAAATTGATTCTCATTGGATAAACGGTTTAAACTTAAGACAAAAAAATATAAAAATACTATTAGCGGGGACAGGGAAAACACTTGAAAAAATTGGCCTGGAAGAATATGCTATGAGGAGGACCCCAGTCCCCAGGCAATTGAAGTAACACCAAAAATATATTACAGGGATCTGATAAAACGAAAAAACATCTGCACAGCAAAGAACAAAGTAAGTAAAGCAAGCACACGGTCCTCAGAATGGGAGAAGATTTTTTCAGGTTATGTTTCCAACAACGATTTGATAATTAGATTAAACAGAAAACCTAAATTAATTAGTAAGGTAAGAACTATTGATCACATTTCATTTTAGGCAAGAGAATTGAACAGAAGCTTCTCTGAAGAAAATAGGCGCATGGCCTACAGACACATGAAAAACTGCTCATCATCTTTAATCATCAGAGAAATACAAATCAAAACCACTTTGAGACATCATCTAACTCCAGGAAAGTAGCCCACATCACAAAATCACAAAACTACAGATTTTGGTGTGGATGTGGACAGAAGGGAACATTTCTGCACTGCTGGTGGGAATGCAGTCTAATATGTCCCTTTTAGAAAGAGGTTTGGAGAACACTTAGGATATTAAAAGTAGACCTACCATTTGATCCTGCTATGCCTCTGCTAGGAATAAATCCAGATGACCAATCATCATTTTAAAACAAACATATTTGCACCAGAATGTTTATTACAGCCCAGTTCATGATTGCCCAGTCATGAAAGAAGCGCAAGTGCCCATAGCCCCTGAATGAAGTAACAAATTGTGGTATATGTATACCATGGAATATTGTGCAGTCATAAAAAGATGGAGACTTTGCCCCTTTTATGTTCACATGATGGAGTTTGAACATATTTTTCTTAGTAACATATCTCAAGAATCTAAGAAAAACTATACTCAGTACTGTTATGAAACAAATATATAATCCTCCATACTTTTACATGAATGATGAATCACAACTATAGCCCAGAATGAAAGAGGGAAGATGGGGGAGAATAGGGGAAGGGGGAAGCTGTGTGAAGAGAAGGTAAACAGTGGGACATCACCTATAGTGCATATCACAAGGGTATATGTCAAATCTTTTAAGAGTAGAGTATAAATATCTTAACACAACAAATAATTAAGTAAGGTGAACCCTATGTTAACTGGTTTGATGTAAGCATTCCAAATTATGTCTAAAATCAGCACCTTGTACCCCATAAAAGGAGTAATGTACAGTCATGATTCAATAAAAAAATGATATAAAAATAAGAACTTCATAAAAAAAAAACTCTCAGTGTCCCTTCATTTCGACAATAACTTCTGACTTCCTTGCTTGTTTTTGTGTTTGTATTATCTTCACATTTCTACTCACCTGTGTCAAATGCATGCCGAGTGTCCGTGTGCATTGTTAGCATTTTTACAGTACACCTTTTTCTTTCATTTAAATGAACTTTAGGAGGTGAGTAGAGATTATACTTCAGGAACACAAAGTAGGCATGAGATGGAACATATTTTTGTGACTGAGGCCTTTTTATTGAGAAAATGCCTCAAACACTAAAGAGTGGACACTCCAGGTACATCTTTCCCCTCACAGTCTGGTATACTGTTTGTTACATTAGATGGTGAATTTTCAGAACTTTGCTCCTTCCTTACACTAACTCAACTAAAGGACAAGCAGGAATTTTGTATTATTCACAGTTTTAACCAGAACTCTGTTTCAACTCATTTCTCAGGTGTTTTTATTTACTTCCCCATTCCACTTTGCCTTGTTTGATGCACAGTTGCTTATACTTTTGAACGCAAGGAAGTTCTGAATGTACAGATACATTCTATCAGTTCTCATTCATTCCTAGTCAGGAGACATGTTTCCATATGCAAACATGTGTAGTACCCATTCAAAGAACCCCTAAAGGCCCCTGTCTCATCCTGAGTTCCCTGCACATCTAAACCCCCTCTTGGGTTAATTCCCAAAACAGGTTTCAGAATAGAACAGGAAGTTCCCTTAGTGCCCAAAGATTCCTAGACACAGGTAAAACAATGGTGCGACTTACCACAACCCCCTAGCAATGGCTAAACAATGATGGAAAGCTTACTCGAGTAAAATTTCCCAATCCAAGTTTATCCCCATGCCAGCTGCCAGAATGCAACCCCCTGACTCACTGTAACCAGTGCCAAACCCCTGACTCACTGTAACCCCACCCTTGTGAAAACCGACATGCTTTTGTCCCCCTAAGCCAACTCTGTAACCCCGCCCCTGAGCTAACCACCTGCCTGTTTTTGCTTGGCTTGCCACATAGCACAAAATCGGTATAAAAATCAGCTTGATCCTCGCCTTGGGGCCGTTTGCCCTTTGGACAAAAACAGGCCTGCGCGGGTGTAATAAATCACTATCTGATTTATACCTAGAGTGGGTATACCTGAGTCTTTCTTCAGGTAGCATGAGTACAACACATGCACTATTAACGTGCTTATTTCCGTTCTGTGTTTAAAAATTGATAACTGAAACCTGGGAAATCTTACATTATCACAAGACAAAATCAGTAGCAATCAGAAAGAAAAGTCAATTCTCAAATGTGAATTTAAATGATATAGCACAATATGACAGTGCTATTTTCTGAAACAGACTGTCGGCTTAAGCCCACATTTAATATTTTCTTTTTTTTTTTTTGGCCGGGGCTGGGTTTGAACCCACCACCTCTGGCATATGGGACCGGCGCCCTACTCCTTGAGCCACAGGCACCGCCCCACATTTAATATTTTCTAATGTCCTCATAAGACAGTGAGTGAAGGAACCTTGGTACCGTTTAATAATTTCCTGAAGCTATGTCAGTTACAACTTGCTGCCGTACCCTCACATCAAAGTCCCTTTCTTCAAGGTCGGATTTCCTACATAGGCACAGTCTAATGACCTAATTCCCTCTCTCAGCACACACGCTGAACTGAGTTAGAGGCCACAAGGTGGAAGAAACACTCTACCTGGCACGACTGATGTGCAGTATAAAAACTACATTACGGTTTGGTACAATTGGGAATAATGACTCTTTGAACATGAGTCCAACTCAGTGGTCATCATGATGAAATTGCTCGTAATTTCTCTTGCTTAGTAATATGATTCTGTACTTGGCATTACCGTCCTTATCATGTAAGGTTACAAAACTGAAGAGCCAGAAAAACACCAAAATCGTCTGCCTGGATTCCAAGGACAAAGATTAGCTGTAAGTCACTCTTTACTTTAGGAAGGTTTAAGTTTTATAACTAGTTAAAAAAAACTGTTTAAAATTAAATATTAGCTAACCACATATGAATTCTAAAATGCCATTCCAGTAGGAAATGTCCCTTGGACTACGTCACATCATTCATGGAAAGAAAACAACATTAAACCAGGAATTTAAATTTAAATTTGTTGATACCTGTGGCTGGTTATTTTCACTTCCTTTAGGTTCTTCTTCCTCTTTCACTGATTTTGATAAAATTTTGTGTCCTGTAAATTTCATATATTAAGTTAAATGACATTGCTTAGAATGATGTGATAAAATCTCTCAGCTTTATAAAAATGTATACAAACCTAAATTTATTTTTATCTTATAAATTGAGAGTTTAGATGAACTTAAGTCTTTAGCAAACTATATACCTCTTTAAAAATTACTCCTAATCATCTAATACTTGAAAAACCACTCAGAAGGGGCTGCTAGATGTCACCAGGTAGAAGGCATACGAAGATCACAGATTCACTCACAAATTCTTCCATACAACATAAATGACAAAGCCATCATAAACAAAGAAAATTTTATCAATCCAGAAAAACATATCAAGTAACCTATGTACTCCTGTCTACCTCCTATTAGAACCTTCAACACGTTGCACATGTTAATCATCAAGTTGTTGTTACTTTTTATACCTTCATCAGTGTATGCCTGGTGATATATATGTGAAATGCTTTCTGCTCATATGCTGACAATCTTCTTTCCTTTTTTTTTTTTTTTTTTACACAGATTGCTACGTGAGGACTCCATTCATTATGGCTCTTTCCCTGGATAAACAGGCATATCCTCCCTCAGTAAGGCCTCAATACTCTAAGGATTTCTCCTTTGCAACTTCCCCACCTCAACTGTAAGTTATTTATTTCCATTTCTATTCCCCAGATCTCAAGGCTCACAATATTCCATAGCATCACTGGCAAACAGTTTTTACCTATTTTACTTGATAATTATGGAATGCAGTTAAAGGAAAATGAAGAAGATGCATCAAGGTTGGCATTTCCAGAGCTCATGTGTGAGCTGAGAAGGAAAGGGTGAGATGAGCAAGGTGAAAAGTTGGAGAGGCCAAGAAAAAATGAGAGCAGGACGGGATGGAGCACCCTGCGGCCTACAGATTAGGTGTACACTGTATCCTCTAGCTTTCCCATCTTAATATGTCTTCCTCCACTCATTCAAAAGCCTTGTAAGATACATCTAAGTAATTATGCATATTCACTCTAAATATGACATATTTATAAAAAAGGAAACAAATTGATTCACCTCATCATTGTAACATATTAACTAATTTTTACATTTAAAAATCAGTGTCATATTCATTGAAAATATTAAGAAAAGTCATGGAATGGGCTCTATAAATTTATGGTTTTTGACTATATTTTCTGTGGGGATATTACATTAATCTGATTTTAGAAAACACCTATTTTAATAAAGAATATTTTTAAAAATGACCAGTGTTTTTATATTCAAGTTAATCTATTTTTATGAATTAATATACATATAGCACATATCTCTGATGCCTAACACTTACAGGAGGAGAAATGCATTGCTGCTATAGCCCCACAGATTCACCATTACCCACAATTCTTTTTTTCTCCCAAAATGTTCCTTGAATATCCAGACTGGAGAATTCAAACAGAAATAGTTTCAAATACTGGATCCTATCCTTCCAAATTCCATGTTATAATTCTAGCACACTCTCTTGCTTCCAGTGATCTCTGTGGCAGAAGTAATCTTAATCTTCTGTGTAAATGCAAATTTCTTGAATCGATACAAGAGCATTCTCTCAGTTTTCTTCATCGTTAACTGCAACATTACGGGTATAACTTATTCCTTCCCTCTTTCCCTGCTCATGAACCTTTTTTTTGGATCTCTCGTCACCATTCTTTTCAGGGATCATTTATGCCACTTATTTCCTCTTCAATTAGTAGTAATAGTTCATATCTATAATTTGGAATTGTTCACTTTTTTCTTTATCCCATCTGGCTAGGAACATGTTCAGAAATACATGTAAAAGCAAAATAATGCCCTCCTTTGATCCTTCTGTTGGAAATGTTCTCCAATAGCTCTTCCTATATATTTCTCTACAGGGATGTCTATAGTCTTGTTACTTAGTGTGGTCCAAGAACCCGCAGCATTGGAGTCACCTGAGAACATATTAGAAACACAGAGTCCCGAGGGAGCAGTAGCTTGACCCTGTAATCCCAGCACTCTGGGAGGCGAAGGCAGGTGGATGCTTGTGCTCTGGAGTTTAGGACTAGCCTGAGCAAGAATAAAATCCCATCTGTAAAATTGTCTTTTACAGGAAAATACAATTCTTACCTTCTACTTGTGCATTTACTCTGTTTTTCTCTTCTTGATTGGCATCCTGAGATGAATGACTAAGATCCTTCTCTGAAAGAGTCTCTGAAATACTCTGTTAAAGTTAATATCAATATGAGTTATAAATAATAAGTTACATCAATATTTGCTAATCATTTTCTTCAAAAACAACTGAATTTTTTTTGGTAAAAGCAATTACATATAAAACTAAGAGAAACATGTATTGAAAGCCAAAACACTTCAATACAGAACTTCATATATGCTTCTAGCTCAAGCTCAACTTTTATGTGCATATCGGTGTGTAAACACAGCATGAAAGGCCAAAATGAATCATATTCACAAAAAACATGAACTCGTGCATGTTTCAACATGGAACAAGATTGAAAATAACCGATTACTTTGTACTCACCACAAGGAATAAGAGAACTTTTTTTTAAAACAAAATACACTTGCTCTAATACTTACCGATTAAACACATAAAATATTTCTTAATGGAATTTTAGCATGAAAATTTGACACACAGAATTCTAATAAACTTTGTATATGTCATATTGGGCATAAACTGAACATTCATTTTTATTTCATATTAACATAAGTGTACCTAAACAGAACATTTCTGAAGCTGCTTTATTTAGGTAAACAAAAGGTTAGAAAAATCTAAAATATGTTTTGTAGAGTTTTTACTTATGATTGAATAAAAGGATACCGCAGTTAAAAATAACTGTTTTGTCATGTTTAAATAAAATCAAACAAACACTAGATATAGTATGTAACTTTTTACTAACAAAAAGCAAATTCGGAACTATAGAAAACCTCGATATAAAAGAATACAAACATTTATTTTTGAAGCATCTAAGGTATCCCAGACATGTATTTGCACATTTTCATTTCTATGCATTATAATGATAAAAATAAAATGGACTGATGATGATGATGATGACTACCCTACTTTCTGCTTCCTGGTGTTAACAGGATGTTTAGAGTAAAAAATGATACATATGTGATCCATTGCTTTCTTTCCTATCTTTCTCCCACAATTTCACATGGCTGGCTCCTTCTCATCCTTTAGCTGATAGCTTGAAAATCACACTCAGAAAGATCTTTCCTGACTATAGATTTCCACCCCAGTCCTTTCCGCATTAACTGCAATCTTCCTCTATATTGTCTAACCTTATATTCTCTGTTTTCTCTATATGAAGCCCCCATAGTAAGTCAGAATTTTTGGCTGTTTGGCTTTCTGTTGATACTACAATATTTATATGAAGCCCACATAGTAAGTCGGATTTTTTGGCTGTTTGGCTTTCTATTGATACTACAATACCGTAAGTCATCCTATTGTACATTCAATGTCTAACTACTTAGCACATAATTAGTACTCATAGTACCAGATACTACTTCGGAGGCTGAGGCAAGGGGATCACTTAAGCCCAAGAGTTTGAGGTTGCTGTGAGCTATGACACCACAGCACTCCACCCAGGGCACAGAATGAGATTCTATCTCTCTCTCTCTATATATATATATATATTTTTTTTTTCAAGGTCAAACATGTACAAATGTCATTGGGAAGGTCGTAAGCACAAAATCACTATTCTTACAGGATATCTGCCACAATAGTCTCCCAAAACTTATTATACCCCAAATTAGAAAGGCTCATGCCAGTTCTAACTTACTTAACTTTCCATTTTTCCTTGACACTACTGTCTGAAGGATTTTTTTTTAAAAAAGAACTACTTCCCATATTTATTAAATCATTAAATAAAACTGTGAACATTTCTTGCATTTGCATGCATACTTTTCAGACTATAAAAATGTTTCCAGATTTCATACTATATTTGTTCATTACACATACCTAAGAGGTTGATATTAGTGCCATGTCTATGAATTAGGTCACAGACATTAAAAATTAATTAATTAATTTTCCTCAGTTTCCACAGAAAGTGAAAGATCCAGAATAACATGTCTTTTGACATCCATTTGATGCTGGTGCTGCTGCCCAACCACTGCTTCCAAGAGGTCAGCCTTTCCCATGTCTTCCTACCTGAGCTCTGCTTCCGAATAAATTGTCAGTATTTCATACCTACAGTGTATCAGAAGCATGGCTGCCACAAAAGTATTCTATGTGTTCTATTTTAGAAAATGATTTTTGTTTATTAAAACTCCACTAAATCAAATTGTTACTATTACAGCCCAACATGTTCACTTACTCCCCATGATTTTTTTTTTTTTTCTCTTAAAATGTTCCTTGATGATCTAGACTGGCCAATTCAAACATAGTAACAGTTTTGAGTGCCAGATTTTGTCATTACATGTTCCAAGTTATAAAAATCAAGTCTCCAAACTGCATTAGGCCTTTTATTACACATCCATATTTACCACAGACTCATGCATTTGGCTATAGATGAATCTGGAATAATTCTTTAATTTTTAAATAAACTTAACTTCAAATCCAAATGGTATTCTTATAACTTCTAAGCCTTATCATTTTGTATTATATTACACTGTCTTTTTAAAGGAATCTTGCAAATTAGCAGAATTTTACTATTCAGCAGCTCATTCTTTCCACATAATTACTTTATTAATTATGGCCTGATAATGTAAGAAAATAATTCCTTGTGGGCACATACACAGCTGAGAAAAGGTAATTAAAAGCATCCCTTTTATGTTTTAAAGTTGTCAATGCTTATATTTTAAAGTAATGATAAGAAAAGACAGTACCTCCAAATACAAACTTGGTTCTTTTGGTTTGTCGTGTCCTGATAACAGTACAGAGATTTTATCTATAAAATGTCATTTAAAGATAAATTAATGATAAAAATATTACTGCATTTTCAAAACATATACAAATGTATCTCCATTTGTGACTATTTCAGTAAAATAAAACTCATAGCCAAAAGAATTTCAGAAGGTTAAAGCAGTTTCAGGAAAAAGTTTATAGTATAAAAAAGGTGGCAAAAGAAACGTACTTAAAAGGAATGGACAGTATATTTAAAAGGAATGGACATTATCTACTTGTGACCTTACCTATGGTGCATATTGCAAGGGTACACGTCAAATCTATGAAGTGTAGAGTATCAATGTCTTAACACAACAATTAAGTAAGTGAGGTGAAGGCTATGTGACCCAGCTTGATTTAAGCATTCCTAATTGTATATAAAATCAGCACATCATACCCCATAAATACATTACTGTACATAGTTATGATTTAATAAAAACAATAAAATAAATAAAAGGAATGGAAATTAAACCAATACCCATTATTGGTTTTTATTTCATAATAGCATGTAATTAAAAATTTTAGATGTTTCCCCTAATTATAAGATTACCACCTCTTATAATTTATTTTCACAAAAATAAAATTGTCATTACCTATTTGCTTTTGTGTAGCACTTTCAACAATACCAATCGTGTTGGTATTGTCTCCAACTTCTGACTCTCTTGCTCCTTCCTATTGAGAAAAAGAAAAGTCAACTTCAGGAAATGTATTGATTCACTCACACATCAATCTGTTAGCAAAATAACACACATTCACTATGTTTATCAAGCATACGCACTACCTGGGAGAATAATTTGAACATAGAAACAGAAGACAGAGTCTGTCCTATATTTAAGTGGGTGTGGCAAAGATATATGGAAACAAATAAGAAAGGTAATTCATGAGTCTGTAATTACAGTAAATTAATTACACAAAGGATACAATGGAGGAAGAGTCAGTTCTACCCAGGAAGCTTAGGAAATGCAGCAAAGATAGAGGCGTATTTTCAAAGACAACGATGTACACAGTGAGAGTGTGAAGGGCTTTTGGACAGGGGAGAAGGGGCAAAAGGATGAGGAATGGAACCACAGGGCATATGAGTGCTCTGAAGGTAATGCAGTAAAACTGCAACCTTGTGATAAGGAACAGGTTTCAGAGATGAAATGGGAGAATCAGGCCAAGCTACCAAAGACAGGTGGCAGAAGAGGTGCAAACTTTCCCTTTCCTGTAATGGGATCCACTCAATAAGCAGGTAAGTCAGGCCACCACAAACATATTTTCAAAAGGTCACCTTGGTAGCAATGTGAAAATAGATGAACACCTGACAAAATCAGAAAAGAGCTTTTCAAAATCATAGATCAGAAAGAGAATTATGGTAACAAGCTATGAACACTGGTAATGGTGAGTGACTGGATTGGTGATCTGCAGGAGAGATAAAGTACAAGATTTACACTAACTTAATGTTTCAGTGCTACTTACTAGATGTTATTTACTAGAAAAGAAAAATCAGATGGCAAAATAGGGCACCAAGAGTCAAGGAAGTAAGGGAAGGGATAAGGACAGTGTCTTCAGTCCTTAAAGTCCAATATGTCAACTATGAAGCACCCAAGGACATAGGAGATGAATCTGGATACATACTTTAGGAAGAGATTACTTACTCATGAAAGGAATATGGTGTTAAGAACATAAGTATGTGTAAGATATTCTAAACTGGCACACCTATGTAATGCAAATCCAACAGAACTCTGACATTTGGAAAATGAGAACAAGAGGAGAAAATAAAACCATAGGATTCAAATTTTATATTTTAACATTTTTGAAGAAAAATACACTTTCATTAATATATGCAAATATTTACTTCTTGTTACTGTGTCCATTTTTAAAATTGAAGAAAATGTTTATCTCAAAAAAAAAACAATTCAAGATGCTACAAGAAAACTCTTTCAATAATTATCCCTACAAATTTTAACTTGTAGAAGAAAAATGCTGTTATGATTAGAGAATTACGAGGGCATTTTAAGTACTACTATGATGTAAGAAAGAAATGTAAAACCCTAGTTTAAATTTCACATGGTTTTCTTATTCTTCTGTCAACAACGTACTAATAACTCTGTCTATTGATACCTGATAGAATGGTCATTAAAAGTTAAAGAAAAGGGGTGTGGTATGTCTTTTATGGGTGGGACAAGGGTTCTTTTTATAATTATTAAATTATAGCTGTGTACATTGATATGATCATGGGGCATCATACACTAGCTTCATAAACCGTTTGACACATTTTCATCATACTGGTTGACACAGCCTTCCTGGCGTTTTTTTAGTTATTGTGCTAAGACATTTACATTCTACATTTACTAAGTTTCACATATACCCTTGTAAGATACACCACAGGTGTAATCCCACCTATCCCCCTTGCTTTATCCCCCTCCCCTCCCTTTCCCCCTTCCCCGTAAGTATCTCAAGAATGGAAAAAAAGTACCCAATGTACTCAGCCCTACTATGAAACTAATTTAGGGCTTTCACATGAAAGCTATAACCCAGTTACAACCTAAGAATAGGGGGACAAGGGTTCTTATCTAACAAAGCAATCAATGTACGCTGGATCTGTGTACCCTCAAGGAAACCTCAACAACAACAACAACAACAAAAACTGAAGAAAGGATCTAGAATTTTAAAAACCCTATGTTTATACATGTTGAAGATTTAGAAATCTCCCAGTATATCCATGATTGACCAGCAGGACCCGATACTCACATGAGGAAAGAAGAAATGGACTAAAACATTGGGCCCATAGGACTCTTGTGTTTTACTGATAAAAGACATCGTGTACAAGGTTTGACAAGCATGAATACTAAAGTTAATAATGCTTCTTTAGAATAATAAAATGTTCACATTCTGGACATATTTGTCAAATTAAGAAATGACCTTCCAGAGATAATTTTGTATACTATTTGGCAGTCTTTACTGCCGTATGCTTCTATAACTTTGTGTAGTTTATTTGATGATTCTTTAATCAAATCTGACTACATTTACTGGATGTGTGAACATCTGTGTCCATTACAGAGATTTCATGAGCACAAGATGAATGAGAAAAACACCAAAACACACAACTGACTAATTTGTTTAAGAGGTTTGAATTTAAAATATCTTTTCACATTTAATGGATACATAAATTTTAATTTTAGTTAACAAAACTATAAATGTTTATTTATTTTGCCTTATTTTCAAAAAGTTCAGCTACCAAGAAATTACATCAAATAGTAAGATAAATTAGTTAAGTTGAGAATATACTAAACACTGTTAGAAAACTTCAACAAAAGCCAGAAGAGCCAAATACTAATAATTCATTTAATAATTCTAATAGAGCCTAAAAGAGGTTTCACTTTGTATAATCTGTGAGCATAGGTTTGACTAAATTAAATATGAGATGACATTTCATTAAATTGAAAAGAAATAATACAGACTAAATTTCCTTTCTTAGAAATACTACCAAAAAATAGAGAATAGACCTTAAAAAGAAGATTGATGTTCAGGCTGTCATAAGCAATCAAAGGAAAAGATAACTTTGGGGGGTTGTTCATAAATGGAATACCCGAAAAAAGAAAAGATAACCACACAGAATAAACATGTTTTTTTCTAAAAAATAAAATAAAACTCCTTTATTATTATTATTATTTTTAAGACAGAGTCTCACTATGTCCCCCTAGGTAGGGTGCCATGGTGTCACAGCTCCAAGCAACCTCCAACTCTTGGGCATCAGCGATTCTCTTGCCTCAGCCTCATAAGTAGCTGGGACTACAGGGTCCTGCCATAATTCCTGGCTATTTTATTGTTGCAGTTGTCATTGTTGAGCAGGCCCAAGCCAGGTTTGAAACTACCAGATCGGATGTATGTGGCATGCGCCCTAAACACTGAGGTACGGGTGTCCAGCCATTTTCTAATATTTGTAATTGATACATAATAGGGGTCCATATTTGGGGAGTACACATGATAATTTCACACATTCATATCATCAACTCAGGGTATAAGGATATTCATCATCTTAAATATGTAAACATATACATTTTTATATATACATTTTTTTGGGGGGAAATAGCTTTATCCTCTGTCATAACACAAACCAACAGACTTTGGTGTTGGCAAGTGAGGAAACACAACAGTAGAACCCGCTGCTCACTGAGAAGAAGGAGGATGAGTTACAAAGCCTTCCCCCATTTCTCATGCAGCTGAGATAAAGCCATAACCCTTATAAATAGATCATTATATTAAAAATATTTCCAGGGCCCACCTGGCTCTGCTCCTACACAAATAGGGTTAATCTCTGTAGTAAAAAGGGTGATATTTGGGGGGCAGAAATTTGGGGGGCTGGTAGCTGGAAGACAACCCAATGTGTAATGAAGGCTCTCCCAAACATCCAGAAGAGAGGGGCAAGGGGGCCCTGTCATTGGCTGAGAAGTATTCCTGGAGGTAGTCTCACTCCTGTCCTCAATCCCTGATGCTCTTGAGTGATCTGTCCTTTCAGACACCCGCCTGTTCCACTCTCAGAGTCTATTATTTTCTTGGAACCCACCTATTTAGCTCACCAACCAAGTTTTGGTGTCCCCTATTGCTTAGGCCTCTGAAGTCATCCCCTTTAAATCACAGCCCTCTCCTTAAATACAAAGCATGAGGAGACCTCAAGGGTCCTTCCTGCCAGGAGTATATTCCAGGGGTCAGCCAGTTTGGGGGTCCCCCCTCAGTCCCAGACCATGAATTAAATTGGTGCTGGGCCCTGTGTTCATTGGTGGAGACCTCAAAGACATAGGCAGGGCAGTAATTCCGATAAGACACCCGGCAATTCCTGGGTGTCTCTGTTTGTCACCACCGGGAGGATGGTGGAGTTTTCAAGGATGCTGTTCATCATGTATCATTCAGCCAGCTACTACAACTTGTGCAGGAAATTCACCAGGTACTCCTAGAGGGGTGAGCAAAACAGGCAGTACACAAATCTCCGTCCTCCAGCTGGGCCCGCTCTGTCACCACCTTCTCCACCACCTGCTTGCCAAAGGAGCAGGCCTTGGAGGAGCACATGAGGGTCATGTGCTCCAGGCTCTCATACTGGCTGCTCACTCTGTATAAGGCACCACTGTTGCTGCTTCTACCACTGCTAGCCCTGGTCTTCTCACCACTTGGGCCCCAGTTCAGTTCTGCCAAAAACTTAAACAGGAAAAAGACAGGGGGAGGAGGCAATGATCATCAGTTCCTGGACACCACCCTTTTCTCAGAGAATTTGTAATTGATCTGCTGGACATCCACACTCTTGAGTGGGGGTACTCCAGGGCTGGGGCAGTGCTGGCTGATGTGTACAAACAGGTGCCTCTGGTATGAGCCAGTTGCATTTGGCAGTTCCACACAGGCAGAGAACTCTACTAGCTGCAACCAGGAAGAGCCCAGGGCCCAAGCCTGCCAGGCTGGGGATAATGGAGCAAGTACAGACAGGGGTGAGAGGGGTTAAGTGAACCCTTTCCCTGGTCAATAGATGGGGGAGTCAATGACAAGAAGAATGGCTTCACATCTGAAACTTGCACAGGGGTCTAGGGCCCCAGGCCAAAACTGGAAAAGCTCAGAGGCTTGAGGACCACCAGGACCCAGTTTGGTGAGCTGGGCCAACAACGTGGTAGCCATGGTTCGGAAAGCCTTGTTCTTGGAAACCTGGTCCTTTAGCTTGGACTAGATTTCTCTTGATTACTTTCAAGTTGAAACCTGGATGAGATTAGAGACCTGGTTGCAAGTTCAGACCTTCTCCAATCTTAGCTTGATGTAGCAGGTAATCATTTCATTCTAACCGTACATCTTGCCTTCAAAGGACAAGATGATTTTCTGACAACGATAGAACAGGTAGATGGCCAAGCTCTGCTCAGTATCTGGGTTCCACTTTCCTTCTAGTACTCTTCCTGCCTGTGACACTCTCATCACTGCCGTCCTTAATGCTTGTCCAGCCATGGCCATCATCCACAAGGGACCCTAACCCAGGCTTCCCAATCACGGCCTCCCAGCCTGTGGCTGAGGAACCATCACCTTAGATATTTATCTTTCATTCATGCTAGGAACTTATGAAATATCTTCTAGTTATTTGTAAATGTATACAAGATTAATGTTACTATAGCCATCATTAAGTTTTCTTTATGTTCCTTATTAACATCAGTTATAAGTCATTCAGATAAATCTGAACACGTTTTCATTGCCTGGCTTTCTTTTTCTAAGTTATGTTTAAAATAATTTCTATTATATCTTATACAGAGATCATGCCGCCATTTAACTCCACTATTTCCGTCGTGTTTTTATTTATTTATTTATTACTTTTCTTTTTTAGAGATAGAGCTTCACTTTTTCACCCATGGTAGAGTGCCATGGCATCACAGGTCACAGAAACCTCCAACTCCCAGGCTTAAGCGATACGCTTGCCTCAACCTCCTGAGTACCTGGGATTATAGGCACCCACCACAACACCTGGCTATCTGTTGTGTTTTCATAATAATCTCCCTCATTTGGACTGTCTTACTCAATGTTTATATTTATCTTGCCTTTCCTCAATCAATTCTTTCCCTTCATCACTCTCTTCCTCTCCATGTTTGTTGAGCTGGGGATTTTTGGTTGCTTTATAGTACTTTCCTTCCATAATGATAAGCTTAAGCTTTGCTCCACTAGTTTTCCTAATGCTCAATGCTAAGCACATCTCTGGCTTGACACTATATGATTTCTCTTATGATTATGAGGACTTTTTTTGTTAGATCTTTCTTATTATTATGAGAATCAGTGGGATGGTATGTGAAAAAAATCATATTGTATCCCATAAATGCATTAATGTACACAGGTATGATTTAATAATAAATAAATATCCTTTAAAAAAGGTTTTATGAAGACAACTTACCTCTGTATCACAATGGTTGACAAAGGCCATTCGAGGATCTGGTATGAATGGCTGGACTAAAGTGAAGGTGGAAAAATGGTTTTCAGCCATTTCTTCTTTTTGACAAACAGAACGCCTTTCCTTAACCAAAGTTGCTCTTGCTACAGTAAAAACAAGGTAAAGAATACGTAAAAATATTGGTAGTTCATAATCAATAAATAACAGAAGAAGAGACAGTCTTCAAAAAGCTTATAATTTTCCTTGCATGTCTGAGAAGCAGTCTATAGACTTTTAAAATCTGGGTTGGAAACCCAAAAGGAAACGGAAAAGGAAGAAAAGGAAACCAGAACAAAGGAGAGGTTGCAATCTTAATTTCAGATACAAGCAGTTTTAAAGCAACTAAAATTAAGAAAGACAAAGATGGAAGAGAGGAAAGGAGGGAGGGGGTGATGGGTCATGGTGTTTGGCACACCTCTTGGAGAAAAAACACATTTATAAGAGGGACTTTGCCTGACAAATGCAATTAGTGTAACTTGGTTATTTGTACCTTCAATGAATCCCCAACAATAAAAAAAAATAAGAATAAATAAATAAATAAATAAAATAAAAATAAAAAAAGAAAGACAGAGATGGACACTTTATACTGGTCAAAGGTACAATACAACATGAAAACATATCAATTTTAAATATTTATGCACCCAACTTTAATATGCCCATATTTATGAAACAGACCATGAAGGGTCTGAGCAATATGACATCCCAAAGACACCATAATAGCTGGGGACATTAACATTCCTCTGACAGAACTGGACAGGTCCTATAAATGGAAACTAACCAAGATACAAGGGACTTAAATATGACCCTGGAACAAAAGGGATTAATATACATATACAGAACACAACATCCCAAAGCAAAAGAATATACATTTTTCTCAGCCCATCATACATACTCCAAAATTGACCACATCCTAGAATACAAATCAAACCTCAGCAAAATTAAAACAATAGAAAGTGTACCTTATACCTTCTCAGACCACAAGGCAATAAAGGTGGAACTCAACTCCAACTAAAATGCACATCTCTACACAAAGACACGGAAATTAAGTAACTTTTAGCTAAATGAGAGTTATGTTCAAGAAAAGATAAAAGAGGAAATCATTAAATTCCTCAAACATAACAACAATGAAGGAATAAGTTCTAAAAACCTGTGGGATACAGTGAAAGCCCTCCTATGAGGGAAATGTATTACATTAGATGCCCACATTTGAAAAACAGAAAGGGAGTGCATTGACAAACTCAAGAACCATCTTATGGAATTGGAAAATACAACAATCTAATCCCCAAACCAGCAGAAGGAAAGAATTAACCAGAATTAAATCAGAGATTAATGAAATTAAAAACAAGAGAATCATTCAAAAAATTAATGAAACAAAAAATATTTTTTATTTTATTTATTTATTTATTTATTTATTTATTTATTTATTGCAGTTTTTCTCCAAGGCTGGGTTTGAACCCTCCACCTCTGGCATATTGGGCTGACACCCTACTCCTTTGAGCCACAGGTGCCCCCCCAAATGATTTAATTTTTTGAAAAAATAAATAAAATAGATAACCTGTGGCCAGATTAACTAGAAACAGAAAACAAAATCTCTAATCACATCAATCAGAAACAATAAACAGGAAATAACAACAGATGCCACAGAGACACAAGAGATTATCTCTGAGTACTACAAGAAACTCTATGCCTAGAAATTGTATAATGTGGAGAAAATGGATCAATAACAAGAATAATATCCTCTCCCTAGACTTAAACAAGAACAAATAGATCTTCTGAAAAGACCAATCTCAACCACTGAGATTGAAGAAAAAATAAAAAATTTCCCAACAAAAAATGCCATGGTCCAGATGACTTCACACCAGAATTCTATCAAACCTTCAAGGAAAAGCTTATACTCATATTGCAGAAATTATTCCAAAAAAAAAAAAAAAAACGTTACCCTGATGCCAAAACCAGTAAAACATCCAACTAAATTGAGAATTTCAGACCAATTTCACTAATGAATATAGATGCAAAAATTCTCAATAAAATCCTACCCAATAAATTACAGCTACACATTAAAATATAAAATCACAATCACGCAGGATTCATCCCAGAGATGCAAGCCCAATAAACAAAAAATGTACTTCACCATATCAACAGAAGCAGAAAAAATGACCATATGATCCTCTGAATAGAGGCAGAAAAAGCATTCAATAAAATTCAACATCTTTTTTCTAATAAGAACACTTAAAAATATAGGCATAGGTGGCATATTTCTTAAACTTATTGAAGCCATCTATGACAAACCCACTGCTAGTATTATACTAAATTGAGTAAAACTGAAAACTTTTCCACTTAGAACTGGAACAAACACAAGGCTGTCCTCTACCACCACCACTATACAACATAGTGCTGGAAGTTCTAACCAATTCAATCAGGCAAGAGAAGGCTATAAAGGGCATCTTAATGGGAGCAGAAGAGGTCAAACTCTCCCTCTATGCCAATGATGATCTTATACTTAGAGAACACCAACAACTCAACCACAAGAATCCTGGAAGTGATCAAAAAATACACTAAGGTCTCAGGATATAAAGTTAATCTCCACAAGTCAGTAGCCTTTGTATATGCCAATAACAGCCAAGATGAGAAGCTAATCAAGGACACAAATGTCTTCACAGTAGCCTCAGAAAAAAATGAAATACCTAGGAATATACCTAATAAAAGAGGTGAAGGACCTCTATAAAGAAACTTACAAAACCCTAAGAAAGAAATAGCAGAGGATATTAACAAATGGAAGGATATAACATGCTCTTGGCTGGAGAGAAACAACATTATTAAAATTTCTATACTCCCAAACCATTCTACAGATTTTATGCAATCCCCATTAAAATCCCATCAACATACTTTCAAAATGTAGGAAAAAAAATAATTCTGCATTTTGTATGGAACCAAAAAAAAAAAAATGTTATAGCCAAAGCAATTCTTAGTAATAAAAACAAAGCCAGGGCATATCACTACCAGACTTTCAGCTGTAAAGATCAAAACAGCATGGTATTGGCACAAAAATAGTCACTGACATTTAGAACTGAATAGAAAACCATGAAAGGAAACTAATATCTTACAGCTACCTGATCTTTGATAAAACAAACAAGAACATACACTAGGGAAAAGAATCCCTATTCAATAAATGGTGCTGGGAGAACTGGATAACGATATGTAAAAGACTGAAACTGGGCCCTCATCTCTCATCACTTACAAAAATTGATTCAGGATAGATAAAAGATCTAAATCTAAGGCACGAAACAATAAAAATCCTCAAAGAAAGTGTGGGGAAAACACTTGAAGATATCAACCTGGGGAAAGATTTTATGAAAAAGACTTCTGTGGCAGTCACCACAACACCAATAATAAACAAATGGGACTTAATTCAACTGAAAAGCTGCTATACAGCTAATTGAACAATAACCAAAGCAAACAGACAGCCTTCAGAATGGGAAAAGACATTTGCATATTATGAATTGGACAAAACCATGATTACTAGGATGTATAGACAACTCAAATTAATCAACTAGAAAAGATCCAAGAATCCTATATATCACAGGGCAAGAGACATGAATAGAACCTTTCTAAAGACAGATGAATAGCTAACAAACATATGAAATAATACTCATCATCCCTGATCATCAGAGAAATGCAAATCAAACCCACCATAAGATATCACCTAGCCCCAAAATGGCCCACATCACAAAGTCTCAAAGTGGCAGATGCCGGTGTGGATGTGGAGAGAAGGGAACATTTTTACGCTGCTGCTGGGGATGCTAATTAATACAATTTTTTGAAAGGAAGTATGGATAATCCTCAAAGAAGTCAAATTAGATCTGCCATTTAATCCTGCAATCCCATTACTGAGCATCTACCCAGAAGAAAAAGAAATCCTTTTATCATAAGGACATTTGCGCTAGACCGTTTATCGCAGCTCAATTTAAAATCACAAAATGTGGAAACAACCTAAATGGCCACCAACCCAGGAATGGATCAACAAACTGTGGTACATATATACCATGGAATACTATTCAGCCACTAAAAACGATGGAGGCTTTATATCTTTCACATTAACCCAGATGAAGATGGAAAACATTGTTCTTAGTAAATTATCACAAGAACGGGGAAGCAAAAATCCAATGTGTATATTTATATTCTAATATGAAGGCAATACATGATCTAATTCAAGGGGTATGGTAGCAGAACAAGGTAGCGGGGAGAGGCAGAGGTAGAAGGGGAGTGGGGGACACAGTGTGTGGCACACCTCTTGGGGGCAGAACACAAATATAAGAGGGATTTTATCTAATAAATGCAATCAGTGTAACCTAATTCTTTGTTTACCCTTAATGAATTCCAAACAGTAAAAAATGCACATTTTGATTTCATTGATTTTGATTTTTTTACTTTTTATTCTGATTGATTTTGGCTCTAATTTTTATTTCCTTTCTTTTGGTCACTTTAAGTTTCATTAGCTCTTATTCTAGTTTCTTTTTTATTAATATTAAATCATAGCTGTCTAGCTGATAGATCATGAAAAAAATGCATATTTTGTGTATGATTTACAATTTGCTAAAAACGAAGACTGATACATTGTTACAAAGTATTCCTTTGGGATCATACTTGAATACCAGAGTAGAATTAATAGTCATACTATTGGTGGGCTATTACTGCAGAAAGAAACTCTTACTTCCCTTCCTTTGTTTATAAAATGTAAACAAGAACAAGATCTATCAAAATTATTTGATACCTATAAGGAGCTACTATTTGCAATATCATAATCCTAAAAAACCCTACCACACTGACAGAAAATGCTATCATTTGCAGAATCAGTATCACGTGAGTATAGTCTCAAACTTAAAAAGATTGATTTCTGAAATGGATGAGGAGCACTTAGAATACAGTATAAAGCATTCCCCCTTATCTGTTACTTGTGTGAGAAAAAACGCACTCAACCTGTTTTTTCTTTGTCCTCACACCACCACGACACTAATCAACACAGAGGATTTATGTGACCTATATGTGGGAATATTTTTTCACTCCAAAAATCCCACAATCGATTCTTCAGTAGACACTAGCAGGGTGTCCTCCCTTTTGATCCCAGCACCATCTCCTTGGTGACAGTATCAGACCCCACAGGGTTCGTCTGCCCCTCCCCACACCAGAACTTCTGACCAACAGCCTTCAAGTTGGGGTTCCCACAACCCCATCCTAGGGTTCGATAAATTCAGTAGAATGTTTCACAGAACTCAAGGAGACACTTCTGCCAGCTGGTTAATTATGGAGGAGATTATGAAGGATACAGATGGTGAGGGACATAGGGCAAGGTATGGGGAAGAGATGCAGAGCTTCCAGGCCCTCCAAAGGGCACCACCCCCTAGGAACTTCCATATATTCAGCTATCTAGAAGCTCTCTGAACCCTGTCCTTTGGGCTTTTATGAAAGATTCATTACTTGGCATGCCTGACTAAAGGACTGGCCATTGGTGTCAAACAAACTTCCAGTCTCTCTCTCCTCCCTGGAGGTTGGGAAGTGGGTCTAGAAGTCCCAACCTTCTAATCCTACCATAGTCTTTCACGTGACCAGGCCTTACTCTGAAGCTGCCTAGGAACTGCTGGACATCAGGCCATCAACCACACACACAGATATCTCTTTTGGAGATCCTAAGGATTTTAGAAGTTGTATGCCAGGAAATTGGGTGCAAGATCATGTATCACATTTTTGGCTTTGTGTCCTGTGGTTTCAATAAATATAGTGAAAATAGTGTCTAAGTCTTAAATTGAAAACTCCAGAAATAAACAATTTATAAGTTTTAAATTATGTACTCTTCTGAGTAGTGTGATAAAAAATCTCAAACCATTCTGCTCCATTTTGCCCAGGATGTCAATCATCCTTCTTCTGGTATAACCACACTGTCTGTGCTGTACCCCAAATTCTCCCTTAGCCATTGATATGCTCTGTCCTCACATTCAGCCCTCAGCTTGGTGATCCAGGATCACTGGAAGGAGATGATCCCCTCCTTCTAATATGCAGTTGGAACATAAACAGCAGCCCAAACTGCATCACAGTGCCTGCCTCACCCACCTCCCTCATCCAGTCGCGTTCACTGTATCTGCCCCTGTCATTGCAAGAAGTAGGGTGAGGAGAGTATGATAAATTGTTTTGAGAGATGACATTCACGTCACTTACAGTATAGCACGTTGTTAAAATTATTCATTTATTATTAGTTATTGTAGTTGATCTATTACTGTGCCTAATTTATAAACTATCATAGATATGTGTATACAGGAGAAAACATTTGCAGGGCAGACTAGAGACAGCCTACAAATGTGCCACTCACAGGGAAAGTGGAGTTGCAGGTAGCTGCCTTCATACGGATCACTTGTCTCTGAAGCCACATTGTGAAATCACAGAGAAGGAACAGGGTACACTCAGTGTGGGGGGAAAAGGTGACACATTAAGAAGATTAGAGAATGTGAGGGGAAGAGTAGATTAGATTATGAAAGAACCATGTCAGCACAGCATGGCCTGAACTGCACGATGGCACCCAACACCCTCACAGACCTCTTATCTGCACAGATGGGGTACCGCCTGGAGTCTGTGCAGAACCCATGCAACAGACAACAGGCACTGTGGGGAAGCACCCTTAACTCTGAGGTGCACCCACACTGGTCTACACCAGGTCTACACTGAGCAGGGGAGGGAGCAGACTGACTTGTGGCTTCCCTTTGTCCTCTATAGATCCTAGTTATCAAGCTTTGGTCTGATTCAAAAAATGCAAATATCCTTTCCCATTGTGTAGGTTGTCTATTTGCTTTGGTTGTCGTCTCCTTAGCTTTTCAGATGAATTAACTCCCATTTGTTTGTCTTTGTTGTTGTTGCAATCGCTACAGAAGTCTTCTTCGTACAGTCTTTCCCCAGGCCAATAACTTCAAGTGTTTTTCCTATAATTTCTTTGTGGATTTTTATCGTTTTGTGCCTTAAATTTAGGTCTATTATCCATCTTAAATCAATTTTTGTGAGTCGAGAAGGGTGTGGTTCCAGTTTCGGTCTTTTACATGTCCTTATGCAGTTCTCCCAACACCATTTATTGAATAGGGATTCTTTCCCTCAGTGTATGTTCTTGTTTGGTTTATCAAAGACTAGGTGGCTTTAAGATGTTAGTTTCATTTCCCGGTATTCAACTCGGTTCCAAATGTCTATGTCTCTATTTTTGTGCCAGTATCATGCTGTTTTGAACACTATGGCCTTGTAGTACAGCCTAAAGTCTGGTATGCTGATGCCCCAAGCTTTGCTTTTACTACTAAGAGGTGCCTTAGATATATGGGGATTTTTCTGGTTCCATACAAAACAAAGAATTATTTTTCTAAGTCTTGAAAGTATGATGTTGGTATTTTAATAGGGATGGCATTGAATCTGTAGATTCCTTTGGGAAGTATAGACATTTCAACAATGTTGATTTTTCCCAGCCATAAGCATGGTATGTTCTTTCATTTGTTAATATCCTCTGCTATTTCGTTCCTTAGGGTTTCGAAATTTCCTTTATAGAGGTCCTTCACCTCTTTTGTTAGGTATATTCCTAGGTATTTCATTTTCTTTGCAGCTATGGTGAAGGGGGTTCTGTCCTTAATTAGCCTCGCACCTTGGCTGTTACTGGCATACATAAAGGCTACTGACTTGTGGACATTGGTTTTATATCCTGAGACATTACTGTATTTTTGGATCACTTTCAGGAGTCTTGTGGTTGACCTTTGAGGTGCTCTAAGTAAAAGATCATATCGTCAGCAAAGAGGGAGACTTGGACCTCCTCTGCTCCCATTGGGATGTCCTTTATTTCCTTCTCTTGCCTGATTGTATTGGCTAGAAACAGCACTATGTTGAATAGTAAAGGCAGTACCTGGTAACCTCCTCTTTATTGACCTAAAAACTTCTTATTCCGTCCTTATGCCCAGTTTTAAGGTCAGGCTATTAAATTGTGATCATTCTGTCTTTTTGATTTAGGCTTTTAAGGTTATTGATTTCCCACCAAAGAATGCTATGGCTGAGTCCCATAGATTATAAAAGCTTGTGTCCCCTTGTTTTTTCCTTATTTCACAATTTATTTTTAAAGTAGATCACAACACTAAGCTTTTGGTACATTCTGCTATTGTACAAGCTCTAAATGCTGGCTCAGCAGCTGAAGGGCACTCTTTCATAGCATGTCTGAAATGTGAACAAAGTCCATATAAAACAAACATTTAAACTTTTTCTATAGGAACACAGATAAAGGTAACCCCATATCCTAATCCTCTGAATTGCTTCATCTGTGCCAACCCTACTTTTACAAAAACATTTCAAAACTAGTAGTGATTCAGTTAAGTGTACCCCAAAATCCCTAATGCCAGCTAAACTCACAGTTAACAGCTACAGAATGATGTCTACACATTATTAATGGCTGAAGGACACACTGCTGGGTGACCTTTCATTACACTTTCCCAAGTACAAGACACAGACAGAATGCTGACATCCCTCTCTTCTGCTTCAGGTAGGACGTCAGGGTTCTGGATTTGTTCAGTTGCAATATCAGTCCTGACATCATATAGTAGACAGTCGAGTAGAAGCAGCAGCTACAGTGTAAGTAGCCAGGATTTCAAGGAGCATCCAGAAACACACATGCATTTCAGGCAGGTCACAGCACTCAACAATCTTATCAAGGCTATCACATACTCATCCCCAGAAGTAGATGGATGAATACTACTTCTCATCTGATTTAGGACTCTTGTGCAGAAGAGGCTTTACATGCACATAATCATTAGGATGTTACCAAATGACCCCTACACCCGTCTTCACATAACACAGACAGACTTATTCACTGCACTCATCATCATCATCATCAGAGCCTATCTGTTCCTTCAACATGACTTTTTTGGCAACACTATTAACTGCAAGCATGCAAGGTGATGCAACATACTATCTGCCTGGCTCAGCTACGATTTTCACTCCAGGGTCTGATGCAAAACACTTGTCCAACACTGGGCTGATTACACTGATGATCTCTTCCAATTTCAGCTTCACATCCTCACATTCAGGCAAACCACCATCAATATGAAGCAGTACGTGCTGAAACCAACCTCGGCTCCTATGTTAAAGACACAGCAGACACCAGAGACCACCTGCATGAAGGGCTCAGGATCATTACAGCCATTTCCTACATGGAAGATAATGCTGATAACATTAATATTTAGTGCTTTTTCTTATTCCACAAGAAATCTTCTGGTTTTGAGCATGGCACCAAATTTAGCAGCGTCAACAGGCTGCCTTGGAACCATCAGTGGCAACCAGCAAAGCCAACTTTGGCTTTGGTTGTGTTTTGGCAACTTTCATCAGCTTGACTGTGCTATCCAAAATCATCATCTGGACTCCATTACTGGCAGCACACTTAATTGTAGACACTTGTTTACAGGGATTTGCATAGATAATCCTCTCTAGAGGTACATGACACTCTGCACCAATTTTATTTCAGTCATGCTAGCACAGTCAGATCCGGTCCCCATGGAAGTGAGGATCTTCACAATGACTCTGCTGTCATGACATTTGACTGCATAAAATGGAGTGACAGAAGAAGCAGCTTTCGCTACTTTGGGGGTTTCCCCAAAATCCCAACATAGAAGGCATTATTCCCTTCAGAAGAAGAAACCTCATACATTTTTTGGTCCCAAATGTCCCTGGGAGTAAAACCTTGTGTTTTTAGAATCCCACTGTGCATCCTCAGATCAAAATGCAAATGTTCTCAGAGCATCCAGGTGCCACGGGACAGCCTATGGTCAAGCCAGGGTGCTGCTGTTCCACGTGGTCATCAGTGCCTCACTCCCACCCATCAGAGATGCCACCCAAGACCGTGTCCAAGCAGCAGGTACAGGGGCAGCTGGCAGTGGCTACAGGGAATGACCTATGTTTCCCTGTTTTTCAAATTATTTCTTGATTTCCATCCTAATTTTATTTTTGACTCAATAATCATTCAGCAGCAGGTTGTTTAATTTCTGTGACTTTGCAAAGGTTTGAGTATTTCTCTAGTGATTCACTTCTAGTTTCATTCCACTGTGGTCTGAGAAGATGCATAGTATGATTTCATTTTTTTTAACTTCTTGAGGCCTTTTTGTAGCCTAAGGCATGATCAATCTCAGAGAATATCTCATGCGCTGCAGAGAAGAATCTCTTTTTCAATAGTTTTGAGGTAGAATGTTCTGAAAATGTCTGTTAGGCCCATTTGATTTACAGTCTGCATTTATTTATACTCTGCTTTTATGATCTGTCTATCTCTGACAGTTAGGTGTTAAAGTCCCCAGTAAACACAATCCTTCCACAGTAATCTTCCTGCTCTCTGGAACCCATGGGGATGGTATATTCCAGATAAATGTAGTTTCTGGTTACTTGAGAATTCCTTTTAAAAATAGCCCTATCTCTTTTGTTCATAACATACCATACCATACCACTAACTCTGTATTGACTTCATATTAATATTGAAATACACTAGTTAAAAGCTAATTAAGACAAAGACAGACTTCACTTACTATAACACAGTTTTACTGTGTTATAAAACAGCTTTTTAAATGCAGTGTACAATTTTAGCTAAATTGAAGTCAAAACATTTTCTTTCTTTTTTTTTTTTTTTATTGTTGGGGATGCATTGAAGGTACAATAAGCCAGGTTACACTGATTGCATTTGTTAGGTAAAGTCTCTTTTGACATCGTGTCTTCCCCCAGAAAGTGTGGCACACGCCAAGGTCCCACCCCCCTTCCTCCTTCCCTCTTTCTGCTTTTCCTCCCCCACCCCATAACCTTGTCATTAATTGTCCTCATATCAAAATTGAGTACATAGGATTCATGCTTCTCCATTCTTGTGATGCTTTACTAAGAATAATGCCTTCCCCTTTCATCCAGGTTAATTCGAAGGATGTAAAGTTTCCATTATTTTTAATAGCTGAATAGTATTCCATGGTATACATATACCACAGCTTGTTAATCCATTCCTGGGTTGGTGGGCATTTAGGCTGTTTCCACATTTTGGTGATTATAAATTGAGCTGCAATAAACAGTCTAGTACAAGTGTCCTTATGATAAAATGATTTCTTTCCTTCTGGGTAGATGCCCAGTAATGGGATTGCAGGATCAAATGGGAGGTCTAGGTTGAGTGCTTTGAGGTTTCTCCATACTTCCTTCCAGAAAGGTTGTACTAGTTTGCAGTCCCACCAGCAGTGTAAAAGTGTTCCCTCCTCTCCACATCCATGCCAGCATCTGCAGTTTTGAGATTTTGTGATGTGGGCCATTATCACTGGGCTTAGATGGTATCTCAGGGTTGTTTTGATTAGCATTTCTCTAATATACAGAGATGATGAACATTTTTTCACATGTTTGTTAGCCATTCATCTGTCATCTTTAGAGAAGTTTCTGTTCATGCCTCTTGCCCATTGATATATGGGATTGTTGGCTTTTTTCATGTGGATTAATTTGAGTTCTCTATAGATCCTAGTTATCAAGCTTTTGTCTGATTGAAAATATGCAAATATCCTTTCCCATTGTGTACGTTGTCTCTTTGCTTTGGTTGTTGTCTCCTTAGCTGTACAGAAGCTTTTCAGTTTAATGAAGTCCCATTTGTTTATTTTTGTTGTTGTTGCAATTGCCATGGCAGTCTTCTTCACGAAGTCTTTCCCCAGGCCAATATCTTCCAGTGTTTTTCCTATGCTTTCTTTGAGAATTTTTATTGTTTCATGCCTTAAATTTAAGTCCTTTATCCATCTAAAAGAAAGTTTAGTAAATATAAGTAGGTTTCATAGAAGTACTGAGTACACTGGATAATTTTTCCTCCATTCTTGAGACATTTTACTCAGGAGAATATGTTCCAGATCCCTCCATATAAACACAAAAGAGGTAAAGGCTTCATCTTTTTTAAGGCTGCATAATATTCCATGATATACATATACCACAGTTTATTAATCCATTCGTGGGTCGATGGGCACTTGGGCTTCTTCCATGAGTTGGCTTTTATAAATTGAGCTGCAATGAATAATCAGGTGCAAATATCTTTTTTGCAAAGTAACTTGCAAAATTACTTTGGTCTTTTGGATACACTCCTAGTAGAGGAATTGCAGTATCCAATGGCAGGTCTGCTTTATTTATCTGGAAGTTGCTATTTGAGGTGCATACATACAGTAGAACCATCAGAGTTGACCAACTCCCTACATTGACCCTCCTTAAGTTGACTTAATTTTCATAGACTGGACATGCACCACACGTACATGTCCGTACAGTAGGTCTAGTTCTTGACCAGTTGACCAGTTTTTTACAGTCCCTTGGGTGTTCTGTTCAAGTCACTGAGGTTCTACTGTATTCAGGATTGTTGTAATTTCTTGTTGAAGTTCTCCCTTTACCATTTTAAAATAACCCTCTTTGGCTTTCTTTACCTTTGCTAATTTAAAATCCGTTTTATCTGATTTGAGAATGGCTATGCCTGTTCTCTTTTGGTTTCAATTTGTGTGGAATACTTTTTACCACACTTTCACATTGTATCTGTATGCATCCTCAGTGGCTCCAATATGTTTCCTGGAGAAAATAGATACTTGGATTGTGTTTCCTTATCCATTCAGTCAGACTACACCTTGTGAGTGGTGCATTTAAACCATTAAGAGATACAATTGATATGTAGGATGCTCTTCTGTTCATGGTGTTGGGTAATACCTTGTACTTTTTTGCCCTTTTGTGCTATTGTTCTATAAGAGTTGTGAGCTTTACTTTTTTGGGTGATTTTACATTGGTGGCTATCAATTGTGCTGATTCGTGTATAATGCAGTTTTGACTACTTTCTGCAAGACAGGTCTGGTCGTAACAAATTCCCCCCATGCTTGTCTGGAAAAGCTTAATTTCTACATCAAATATGAAACCTAGTTTTTCAAGATACCAGATTCTAGGCTGGTAGTTTTTCTGTTTAAAAAGATTAAAGAGAAGACTCCATCCCTCTGGTTCATAAGATTTCTGCTGATAAGTAAGTTGTTAGTCTGATGGCTTTTCCTTTGCAGGTCAGGTATAGATTACACCTAGATGCCTGTAGAATTTTCTCCTTCATTTTGACTTTGGCCAAGTTGATTATCATGTGTCTCAGAGATGTAGCATATGCTATGAGACTTTCCAGAGTTTGATGACCATCTTGTATCTAGATGTCTGGATCTCTTCTGATACCATGGATGTTTTACTCAAAAATTCTCTTGAATAGATTTGGGTACAGCATGGAAATCTATGGATTATCTGAGATATCTCTCTGCCCCCTAAGAGTTTCACATTCAATAATCACTAAATCATGTTGACTATATTGCTTTTCTTCTTCTGCATATTTCTACTAATGCTGCAGGGTTAAATATTAATACATTAAAATACATTGATAATTCCTAGTTTAGCGTGTGCTCTCAATGCATCATTCTCATAGGGAAAACAAACTACCAACTATCATTGTTATTTCATAAATGAAAAAAATACTTTAAGACAAACAAATAAAAAAGTCATAATGCCAAGAAAAAGATCAACACTTAAAATAAAAAAAAAACAACTAAGCTCCCTATTTTTCTATATTTTACCATAGATGGGTAAAACCTCATAATAGATTGAGAGCAAGAATTGGTGCCAAGGTTACTGTGGCTTTGACTACCAAAAAAGCTTCCTTTGTCTCCTAATCGCTTCATGTGGTTACCTTCCTCCTATCCCCTACACGAGGCCTCAGAAAACTACAGACAACATATAAAAATTCATCCTGGCATGCCTTTATAAGTAACATTTATTGGAATAAATTCATATCTATTTGCTTACATATTATTGATGACTGCTTTCACAGAACCATGACAGGGTTGAGTAGATGTGAGAGATAACCAGCTGAGCTAAAATATTTACTGTGTGGCCCTTTGAATAAAAACTTTGCAAGTCCCTGCTTTACCCATAAACAGAGCTCTCTAATACTCAAATCTGACCTGTGACTTCCTTGCTCAAAATTCACCAATGAATCCCTACAGCAAACTTTACTGGCTCCATACCTAATAGCCATTCCATGTTCCCTCTTGCTAGAGGAACACAATCCTATTTGGATATTTATCAACCCAAAACCCTTCCCAGGCTCCAAAACCAGAAATAATTATTCTAAGCTAATCTGCTTTCCCAGTGACTGGTTTAGGGATGAGCATATGATGTACCCCAGCCAACAAAATCTAACAGGATGTCCCCTGCAAGCATGTGAGTTTTCTCTCCATTTAACTGAAACATGAAGAAAAGCAGGCCTTCCAACCATGAGACATCACCTTACGGGAACACAATGTTTGGAGTTACTGCTAACTAGGCAACCACAAAAGGAGACATGAACAAAACACCAGCAACAGCACAGCAGAAAGAGGGACAACAAGGGGGATGCTGAGGATGTGCACTGACCCCCCCCAAAAAAAAAAACCCAACTCTGTTTTCTGTGGTTGTAGCCACCATTGGTTAGGTCATCTTCAACATGGATGGAGGGAGGGTAATTGGTGGGAACACAACTATGGTGCATTTTACAAGGGTACATGTTAAATTTACTAAGTGTAGAGTATAAATGTCTTAACACAATTAAGAAAATGAGCTGAAGGCTATGTTAACTAGTTTGATGAAAATATTTCAAATGGACAATAACCAAAGCAAAGAGACAACCTACACAATGGGAAAGGATATTTGCATAGTTTCAATCAGACAAAAGCTTGATAACTAGGATCTATAGAGAACTCAAATTAATCCACATGAAAAAAGCCAAAAATCCCATATATCAATGAGCAAGAGACATGAATAGAACTTTCTCTGAAGATGACAGATGAATGGCTAACAAACACATGAAAAAATGTTCATCATTTTAGAGAAATATATTAGAGAAATGCAAATCAAAACAACCCTGAGATATCATCTAACCCCAGTGAGAATGGCCCACATCACAAAATCTCAAAACTGCAGATGCTGGCGTGGATGTGGAGAGAAGGGAACACTTTTACACTGCTGGTGGGACTGCAAACTAGTACAACCTTTCTGGAAGGAAGTATGGAGAAACCTCAAAGCACTCAAGCTAGACCTCCCATTTGATCCTGCAATCCCATTACTGGGCATCTACCCAGAAGGAAAAAAGTCCTTTTATCATAAGGACACTTGTACTAGACTGTTTATTGCAGCTCAATTTACAATCACCAAAATGTGGAAACAGCCTAAATGCCCACCAACCCAGGAATGGATTAACAAGCTGTGGTATATGTATACCATGGAATACTATTCAGCCATTAAAAAAAATGGAGACTTTACATCCTTTGTATTAACCTGGATGGACGTGGAAAACATTATTCTTAGTAAAGTATCACAAGAATGGAGAAGCATGAATCCTATGTACTCAATTTTGATATGAGGACAATTAATGACAATTATGGTTATGGGGGGAAACAGAAAGAGGGAAGGAGGGAGGGGGTGGGGCCTTGGTGTGTGTCACACTTTATGGGGGCAAGAGATGATTGCAAGAGGGACTTTACCTAACAATTGCAATCAGTGTAACCTGGCTTATTGTACCCTCAATGAATCCCCAACAATAAAAAAAAAGAAAATATTTCAAATGGTATATAAAACCAGCACATTGTACCCCATAATGGCATTAATGTACACAGCAATGATTTTTAAAAAAATGCCCATGACCTACAGAATAAGACCTACTCATTTCTATACTACTAAAAAGGTTTTCATGAGCATGTGTGAGCCAGGTATTCACCTCATTCCCAGCATAACTGAACCTCTGAGAAATCCTGCAAGGCCATTTATGAACATCAGATTTTACACTTCCTCTTCCTTCTGACAAATATGTAATCTGGTTAGATATTCCTTCTACAAGCATCATTATTTTGCCTCTTTCACTGGAAGACTGCTGTTCACTCTACCTGCTTACCTTATATCCTATTCATTCCCTTAAAGCTTTAATTTCTTTGCATGGACTTAAGGTGGCTGGCATAAACATAACATAATAAATACATAAGGAATGATATAAGTATGTGCTCACACACAGTAAACACTGAAGATAGTAGCAAATAATTAAAATGACAATGATAATAACTAGTTCTTGACTTGGCACTACAGCATAGTGGTTATGGTGCCAGCCATATGCACAGACCCTGGTGGGTTCAAACTCAGCTACACAATGACACCTGCAACAAAGAAATAGCCGGGCATTGTCGTAGGTGCCTGTAGTCCCAGCTACTTGGGAGGCTGAGGGAAGAGAATCGCTTAAGCACAAGAAATGGAGGTTGCTGTGAGCTGTGATGCTACGGAACTCTACCCAAGGTGACTTAGGGAGACTGTCTCGAAACAAACAAACAAACAACAACAAAAAAAACTTCAACTAGCTTCTAATAGTATTTTTTAAAGTATTTGTCTTCTATAACACTAGCAAAATGCTTAGTACATAAAAGACACTTAATAGTTATTTGTTAAATGGGCAAAGGAATAAAGATTATTTCCTTAACAATTCTGTTCATCAACCTCAGGAATTAAATAGGAAATGATCTATTTGGAGCACCTTACAGGCCAAAACTGTCTATTCCATTTGTTTTCTTTGAGACAGTGTCTCACTCTTTTACCATGGGTAGAGTGCCATGGTGTTGTAGCTCACAGCAACCTCAAATGCTTGGGTTCAATCCATCCTTTTTTTTAATTTTTTTTTTGTTATTAAATTATAGCTGTGTACATTAATGCAATCATGGGGCACCATATACTGGTTTTATAGACCATTTCACACATTTTCATCACACTGGTTAACATAGCCTTCCTGGCATTTTCTTAGTTATTGTATTAAGACATTTACATTCTACATTTACTAAGTTTCACATATACCCTTGTAAGATGCACCGCAGGTGTAATCCCACCAAGCCCCCTCCTTCTCCCCACCTCCCCCCTTCCCTTTCTCCATTCCCCCTATTACCTCAGCCTCCTGAATTGCTGGGACTATAAGCACCCACCACAACACCCAGCTAGTTTTCCTATTTTTAGTAGATATGGGGTCTTGCTTTTGCTCAGGCTGGTCTTGAACTTCTGAACTCACTCATTCTGCCTGCCTCAGGCTCCCAGAGTGCTAGGATTACAGGCATGAGCTACTAAGCCCAGTCTACTCCATCTTTTTTTTCTACAACTTGAGAAACCTGATACAGAAGTTCTTTCAGAAAGATACACAACATTATATTTCAGATTGTATAATGCATTTATGTCACATTGAGGTAGCCTAATAGCACTTTTGTTACTATGAAACATTTTTGTACTTTTATTATACTTTGTTTACTCAGAGTTAGGCATTTGGAATATTTATGAGGCAAAACCTCTAGCGAATGGTAACAGAGTACCTTCTTCTAACACAATTATGGTTACCATGATAGTTACCTAGCACACAGAAGAACACACCTTATTATAACCAAGTAAATATATCTTATTCAATTACAATTTTTGGTTAATGAAGTCAATAATAATAAGGTCTTGTTGGTATAAGGATATATAACTTGTGCTTCTCAACAGGGATTGCCCTTCTGACTCGCCTACTCAGAAGATACCATTAAGAAATATTCACTTATTGGTGTTAGCCCACACTGGATATGTTTCGTAGTTTTATGCCTATTTATGGTACCACAGAGGTATTGTTTATTGTTGAGTTCCCAGGTTTAAAGACAGTATGTCTTTAGAGACAGATAGCACTATGTAATACAGTTAGCCTTTAAACAACAGGGGTGTTGCCTGCAGCATCCACTTACGTGCAGATTTTCTTTCACCTCTGCCACCTGCAGACAGCAAAACCAATCTCTCCCCTCCCTCCTCCTCAGCCCATGTGAAGACCAGGAGGTGGAAGTCCTCTACAATGATCCACTTCCACTTAATGAACAGTAAATATACTTTTCAATTCTTTCTTTCTTCTTAATGAATTCCTTCCTCTATCTTTATTGTAAGAATAGAAGATTCTTTCTTTATTGTGAGAATCAGGTAGATAACACACACAAAAATATGTGGTAATTGATTGTTTCATTCACTAAGGTTTTCAGTCAACAATAGGCTATTAATAGTTTGTAGGGAGCCAAACATTATACATAGGTGGATAATCCTAGCACTTTGAAAGGATGGGGGGATTGCTTGAAACCAGGAGTTTGAGACCAACCTGAACAAGAAAACAAGACTCCAACTCTATAAAAATTTTAAAAATTAGCTGGGCATGGTAGTATATGTCTGTATTCCCAGCTACTCAGGAGGCTGAGGCAGGAGGACTACTGGAGCCCAGGAGTCTGAAGTTGCAGTGAGCTATGGTTGATGCATCCCTGGCCAACAGAGGAAGATCCTGTCTCCCCCCAAAAAATGTGGTATGTAAATGTTTGACTACAAACCACACATTTTTTGAGGGTAAACAGTAATTAATATTCTTTAAATGAATGTAAATCCCTTATTACAAAAAGTAAATGGAGGATTTATTTTATAAACAAGTTCAACTCATTACAGTGTGATGATGGAGGACATTTTGAACATTCCAACTTGCACATCTATTTTCTCATTTATACAAAAATCTCATATAAGATTTTAGAGGCCATAACTAATTAAATGAATTGTTTTCGGACAATATTATATTGGATTCTAAGTTATCTGCAACTGACTTAATAAACAATTCTGAACTGTAGGCCTGGAAGGAACAAATGAAGAAAAAATACATAAAATTTACAATTTTTTTGGTAACTGCTCCTTTGTGTTCAGAACTTACTACTCTTACTATAATAGGTCAACCCAGAGTAATTCATTACCAGAAGTCTTACCTTGTGCAGGAGTTATAGGTTTAATTTTTGCCTTGTATTCCAAAATTTTCTGTTGAATGCTATGTATAAAGAGTAAATAGAATTATAGTTTTAATACTGATGTGAAATATATTTACCACATATATTAAATTATTAGACTATTTCAGAAAACATAAGAGCTGACATCAGAATGTTATCCCATACAGATCAAATTTGTAAGCTCTATGAATTTATTATACAGCTTCTAAAGAATAAAGAAAAAAAGCAAGGTGAAGTACTCATGAATTGAGGGAAGTATAGCTCATTACATTAATTAGAATTAGCTTGAAAAAATGGAAAACTTCCTGAACTCAGAATAAGTTCTACCTCTACAACAAATAGCTAATTGTTCGTGCCAAAACTGCCTCTTTAAGGATTAATTTTTTTTTTCTAAAAATAAGGATTTTATGACCATCTTTAACTAGGTTATTATGATGCTTTACTGAGACAAAATTTTTAAATGCTCAGAGAAACAGGAATACAATGGAATACATTGCTCCTAAAATTTATTATTGAAACTGTCATAGAATCCCACATAAAATACCATCTGCATTTTTCACAGGTTGTAATTGTTTTATTATTTATTTTTTTTGAGACAGAGTCTCACTAAGTCACCCTGGGTAGAGTGCCATGGTGTCACAGCTCACAGCAACCTCAGACTCTTGGGCTTAAGTGATTCTCTTGCCTCAGCCTCCCAAGTAGTTGGGACTACAGGTTCCCACCACAATGTCCGACTATTATTGTTGTTGTTGTTGCAGTTGTCACTGTCATTTTGGCTAGCCTGGGTGGGATCCAACCGGCCAGCCTTGGTGTATGTGGCTGGCATCCTACCCACTGAGCTATGGGTGCTGCCCCACAGGTTGTAATATTCTAATGTTGCATTTTCAAGTACATGTTCATTAAGTCCTACTTTTTTGGATATTGGTTGTTTTCTACTGTGTGGCTTATAAATCAGGTTGATAGCACACAAAGCGAGAATAAGATGGAGTTAGTCAGGCTAGGGCTGAGATGACACAGACGGTCTGGATGGTTAGGTCCTATGTGACCTCTGAGTATGTCCTATGTGACCTTTGCCTCATGTCTCCCATCCTTGTTGTCTTGTAAATATGGGTTTAACCTAACATTGTATATCTTGAATAGCTTAAGGCAATGTATTAAAGAGATTAACTTCTGGATTGGAATGTTGTTATATGGATCACGGGTTATGTCAATTATTGTTTGTTACAGATCATTGGTTATGGTGATTATTGTTATTTAAAATAAGTATTATTACTGCTGTTTAATATAAGGGTTAGTATGATTCTTTCTTTTAACATTTACATATAAAATTGATTTTGGAATATACCATATCAAAAGAAGCAAAAACAAAGACCTGATCCTCTCAATACATGCAGAAAAAGCATTTGATAAAGCCCAGCATCCTTTTCTGATTAGAACACTGAAGAATACAGGTATAGTTGGCACATTTCTTAAACTGATCAAAGCTATCTACCACAAACTCACAGCTAGTATTATACTCAATGGAGCAAAACTGAAATCTTTTCCACTTAGAAATGGAACCAGACAAGGTTGTCCTCTATCGTCACTACTAATTCAACATAGTGCTGGAAGTTCTAGCCGATACAATCAGGCAAGAGAAGGAAATAAAGGACATCCAAATGGGGGCAGAGCAGGTCAAACTCTCCCTCTTTGCTGATGATATGATATTATACTTAGAGAACCCCAAAGACTCAATCACAAGACTCCTGGAAGTGATCAAAAAATACAGTAAGGTCCCAGGATATAAAATTAATCTCCACAAATCAGTAGCCTTTGTATACACCAATAACAGCAGCCAAGACAAGAAGACAATCAAGGACACCCTTCCCCTCACAGTAGTTTCAAAGAAAATGAAATACCTAGGAATATACCTCACAAAAGAGGTGAAGAATCTCTTTAAAGAAAATTATAAAACCCTAAGAAAAGGAATAGCAGAGGATATTAACAAATGATAGAACATACCATGCTCATTGCTGGGGAAAATCAACATTGTTAAAATGTCTGTACTTCCAAAAGCATTCTACAGATTCAAGCAATCCCCATTAAAATACCAACATCATACTTTCAAGACTTGGAAAAAATAATTCTTTGTTTTGTATGGAACCAGGAAAAATCCTGTCTAGCTAAGGCCATCCTTAGTAATAAAAACAAACCTGAGTGAATCAGTCTACCATATATTAGGCTGTACTACAAGGCCATATTGATCAAAACAGCATGGTACTGGCACAAAAATAGACATATAGACATTTTGGAACCAAATAGAAAACCAGGAAATGAAACTAACATCTTACAGCCACCTAATCTTTGATAAACCAAACAAGAACCCTACACTGGAGGAAAGAATCCCTATTCAGTTAATGGTGCTGGGAGAACTGGATAACCATACATAAAACACTTGAAACTGGATCTGCACTTTTCACCACTCACTAAAATTTATTCACGATAGATAAGAGATCTGAATCTAAGGCACAGAACAATAAAATTCCTTAAAGAAAATACTGGAAAAACACTTCAAGGTATCAGCCTGGGAAAAGACTGTATGAAGAAGATTTCAGTGGCAACTGCAACAGCAGAATAAACAAATGCGACTTAATTAAACTCAATAGCTTCTGTACAGCTAATGGGACAACCACCAAAGCTAATGGACAGTCATCAGAATGGGAAAAGATACTTGCATACTATGAATTAGACAACAGATTTATAACTAGGATCTACAGAGAACTCAAACTAAGCAACAGAAAAAAGTCAAAAATCCCTTCTGTCAATTGGCCAGAGAGAAGAAGAGAACCTTCTCTAAAGAAGACAGATGAATGGAAAAATAATAAACATATGAAAAAATGCTCATCATACCTAATTATTCGAGAAATGCAGATCAAAACCACCCTGAGATATCATTGAACCCCAGTGAGAATGGCCAACATCACAAAGTCTCAAAGCTACAGATGCTGGTGTGGATGTGGAGAGCAGGGAACACTTCTTTTTTTGTTTGTTTGTTTTTATTATTTTTTTATTGTTGCATCATAGCTGTGTACATTAGTTCAATCAAGAGGTACAATGTGCTGGTTTCATATACAATCTGAAATATTCTCATCAAACCGTTCAACGTAGCCTTTATGACATTTTCTTAGTTATTGTACACTTCTGCTGGGACTGCAAACTAATACAACCTTTTAGGAGAAAGTATGGAGAACCCTCAAAGAACTCAAACTAGACTTCCCATTTGATCCTCCCATTACTGAGTACCTACCCAGAAGAAAAAAAAAAAATCCTTTTACCATAAGGACACTTGCAGTAGACTGTTTATTGCAGCTCAATTTACAATTAAAAAAAAAAATGGAGAAACAGCCTAAATGCCCCCCAACCCAGGAGTGGATTAACAAGTTGTGGTATATGTGTGCCGTGGAATACTATTCAGCTACTAAATCAAATGAACACTATACATCTTTTGTACTAATTTGGATGGAGATGGAATACATCCTTCTTAGTGAAGCATCACAAGAATGGAGAAGCAAGAATCCAATGTGCTCAATTTTGATATGAGGACAATTGATAACCTAGTACATGTTGGGGGGTCAGAGAATGGGGGAGTGGAGAGAAGGAAGAAGGGGAGGTCACAGTGTTTGGCACACCTCTTGGGGGAGGAACACATTTATAAGAGGAACTTTGCTTGACAAATGCAATTAGTGTAACCTGGTTCTTTGAATGAAGAACCTCAATAAATCCCCAACAATAAAAAAATGTGATTTTGGAAATAGAACAGGACAGTCTTGGAGAGGACGCTCTCATCTTCTCCACAATTGATGGACTTCTGACAAATAAAGTTTGGTGCATCTATCCCCATCTCTGCATATTGGCTGACAGTGACAGGTGGCCAAACTCTCTTCATCCAGTAACAAGGTCATCTCAGCTGTTTCATAGTTTTCAACAAAATTTATTTGTAAGACATTAGCCCACTAAATTAGATAACATAAAGTAAATGTCCCCCATTATAATGGTAGAAAACTAATAGACGTCAAGACCTGGTTTGGATTCCTACTATTCTCTCTCTACCTAGTACCTAGTCAGACTCTGAACCAGTAGATCTTTGTTAGAATGGTATTTAATCTCCATGCTCATCTCCAATTGATGTAGACGACAAAAAAATCCTGCTTCTTTAAATTCCATGAAGGAGCGAGATCCATGTTGATACTTTCTCATTTCTGAAATACATCAACAACACTTTGCACACAACATCCCAAGTGTTATTCAGCTCCATGCTCATTTCATAGATCATCTTACACAAAATTTTTTTTAGAGAACATCACAGTTTCACTATTGGGTGCTGCCCATTTTGCTTTGACTCATACTATTAGAGTTTGTCAAACAATTCAGTCACCATTCAAGAACTACACAAAATATGGAATGTCTCAAGAAACTGTATGTGACCTTTGCACATGAGTCATGCTAATCTTCTCTGTATTGTTTCAATTTTATTATACGTGCTGCCAAAGCAAGCACAATGTTCTACTTTTGTATGTAACTTTTTTTTTTTTTTATTTTGGGGGCTTCATTGAGGATTTAAAGAACCTGGTTACATTGATTGCTTTTGTCAGATAAAGACCTTCCAATAATAGTGTTCCACCTCCAAAACGTGTACCACCCCCTATGATTCCCACCCCCTTCCTTTCTCTGTTCTCCCCATCCTCAACCCCCACACTGTGTGCTAGGTCACTAATTTTTCCCATATTAGAATTGAGTACATAGAATTCTTGCTTTTCCATTCTTGTGATGCTTTGCTAAGAATAATGTCTTCCACTTCCATCCAGGTTAATACAAAAGATGTAAAGTCTGCATCTTTTTTAGTGGTTGCATAGTAGTCTATGGTATACATATACCACAGTTTGCTAATTCATTCCTAGGTGGGTGGGCATTTAGGCTGTTTCCACATTTTAGCAATTGCAAATTGAGCTGTGATAAACAGTCTAGCACAAGTGTCCTTAAAGTAAATAGATGTTTTTGTTTTTGTTTTGTTTTTTTCCTTCTAGGCAGATGCCCAGTAATGGGATTGCAGGATGAAATGGGAGGTCTAGTTTGAGTTCTTTGAGGGATCTCCATACTTCCTTCCAAAAAGGTTGTACTAGTTTGCAGTCCCACCAGCAGTACAAAAGTGTTCCCTTCTCTTCACATCCATGCCAGCATCTGTAGTTTTGAGACTTTATAAGGTGGGCCATTCTCACTGGGTTTAGGTGATATCTCAGGGTGGTTTTGATTTGCATTTCTCGGATAATTGGGGATGATGAGCATTTTATCATATGTTTGTTAGCCATTCATCTGCCTTCTTTAGAGAAGATTCTATTCATCTCTCTTGCTCTATGTTGTAAAGGATTCTTGGTTCTTTTGTGTTTATTGAGTTATCTGTAGATCCTAGTTATTAATCTTTCATCTAATTCAATATATGCAAATATATCTTCTTATTGGGTAGGTTGTCTATTTGCTTTGGTATTGATTTGTCATGTAAATACAACTAACCTGTTCAGATTCAGAGGTTTACATCCAGCAGCTACATTCTTAGAATTTGACATAGAATTTGAAAACATTCTTAAATTTTGAGGTAGAGAACCAAGTAGCTTCAAAGATTTTCATAATTATGGAGGACAAATCATTTGAGGGCCAAGGACAAGTTGGTGTCCACTACTAGAGAAGGACATGGGATCTTTTACAGCCTAAGAAAAGGTGCTGCACAGGCTATAAGTAGGCTTCAGGGCATAGATCTGGTAACAAAGAAGAAACGGAACTCCATTCCTTTCCTGCATCATTATTTGGAACTCTCTGACAGTTTAGAACAATCTCAGCTACTATTTGCTAGACAAAAGGACTTTAAAGGAGAATGTACAAAGGATTAGGCTAAGTCTAAACTAAAATGTGAGCTCCATATAAGCTCTATATAAGTACGGGAAGGGATCTCTTTGCTCACTGTGTGTTTGTGTGGCTAAAGGTCAGAGGCCTAGCTGCCAGAGCAGAGAACGATGCTAGTGCTTTTGGGAACAATGGACAAGCATATAAGCAAATGTAAGTGAACCACAAAAAGTATTACTTTGAAGTTTAAGTGTGTTTGACCATGGAGACTGAGGCATCTGAATCAGCAAAGACTTCCTAGTAGCATAATTACCAGACTGCAGGACCAGTTTCCAGGCAACAATGCAGTAACACAATCAGGGGAAACAGAATGAGTACAAAGTCCTTCTTCTCCCCTTTCTGCCTTATAAAAGAGGATTGCCTTTCTTGCACTTTAAAACCTGTTCAGTTCTTGAAAATTTCAAGGAGGAAGGTCTAGAGCACAACAGTACAGCAGGGAATGGTACAACAGCTTCTACTAAAGTGGACCTTTCATGACCCATATAACTACTCAGAAAAAGCAGAGTTGTGACACTGTCTTTATCCCACGCATAGGGGCTGTACTTGTAATAAAACAAAATAAAACTGAAATCCGTAAGGTTAAAGGTCTTAAAAGTCTTTTTTTTTTTTTTTTTTGTAGAGACAGAGTCTCACTATACTGCCCTCGGGTAGAGTGAGACAACCTCTAACTCTTGGGCTTACGCGATTCTCTTGCCTCAGCCTCCCAAGCAGCTGGGACTACAGGCGCCGGCCACAACGCCCGGCTATTTTTTTTGTTGCAGTTTGGCCGGGGCTGGGTTTGAACCCGCCACCCTCGGCATATGGGGCCGGTGCCCTACTCACTGAGCCACAGGCGCTGCCCAAAGGTCTTAAAAGTCTTAAGAACCCTGCACTCATTACTACTTGTAACACCTCCATCCTTTGGATTTCTTCCGGCTATCTCATTTCCATTCTAAAACTTTCTGAAACAAACCATGAAATTTCAACTGATGTACAAGTTGCAATAGTTATAATTATTTTACACCTCAATTTAACATTAACTGGTCTTTTTTATTTTTCTTTTTTTTTTTTTGAGACAGAGTCTTACTTTGTCCCCCTGGGTAGAGTGACATGTCATCATAGCTCACAGCGACCTCAAACTCTTAGGATTAAGCAATTCTCTTGCCTAAGCCTCCTGAGAAGCTGTGACTACAGGTGCCTGCACAATGCCTGGATATTTTTTTGTTGCAATTGTCATTGTCGTTTTAGCAGGCCCAGGCCCCGTTCAACCCTGTCACCCCCAGTGCATATGGCTGGCACCTTAACCACTGTGCTACGGGTGCCACCCAGCATTAAGTAGTCTTTTATCGTGTACACTTACCTTTCAGAGTCAGGAAGAAGAAAATTATCTATAGTCCGTCCAAATAAATCTTCCGCAAAGACATTAATATTCTGCTCCAAAAGAAGATCCACTAAGCTTTCCGAATTACAAAGTACAGCAAGCATGAGCGCTGTTCTAAAATAAGAAAGATAACCCACACTTACAAACTTGAAAAAAGTTATTTATAGTACTAATTGGATATACTTTACCAATTCAATATCCTGCCTGTCCGTGCAGAATGTTCTTACAGACATGAACATCTTGGGTACTGAAATGTTCATTTTAGCCAATTTCCACTGAAGCTAAAAGGAAGCCTCTTAACCACTGGTATAACACAGTACAAGTTGCTAATTTATAGGGCTTTAATGGTCAAGAAACTATGCTGAGATCACTTATCTTACATAGTGCAAGATTTAGATGTAGAATTCTCCATTCCTTCCCTATCTAAATAGAATATATTTTCATTCAAAGTCAGATAGTGGTCAAATAAGTAAGAGCTACTTGCAGGCTTCCAAGAACAATAATAATGGTAATAATTTTAGTCAGAGTACTTACAGATTTTGATGCTGATATTCATGTGCTAGGAACTGCATTAAATTATTGTGTGTGTGTGTGTGTGTATATATATATATGTATCTGTGTGTATGTGTGTATATGTCTCTGTGTGTGTACATATAAGACTTTACACACCATAAGCCTTGGCAGATTATGCTCCTTTTCAGATCAAAAAACACATCTGATGATAAATGATGTTCCTAACATCACACCTAGCAAGTGGAAAAGCCAGGAATCCAACCCAGGCTTCGGGGAATCTAAAGCCTCTCTGTTTACACTTTATCACCCACCTATGGCTTATTTTATTCAAGGAAAAGTTTATCCAGTTAAAGTTTTCATCCTTCTGCCCATGCCAATTAAAACTAAAACATCAAACTACACTAGAAGTAAAAATGGAAAAAAAGCTGATGAACCCACAGGATCTGGTAATAGCAATTAATAGTCACTTAAGGATAATCTAACGTCAATATTCTTTAAAGAAAACAACTTAAAGACTCACTAAGTCATTCAAAAGAGAAAATGAATCCCAGCTCCTATTTATGGGACACAGAACATTCTAAAGGAAAACCATATAAGCAACAGTTGTTAAAAAATACTATGAAAGAGTGAAGAATTTCATATTAAGTCATAAAGTAAACTACAAGTTTAAGTCCACATTTTATACAACTAACTAAAGCCTATCAGCTAATATATCACCAAAACACCAAATTACGAACAAATATCAGTCAATATTGAAAAAAAAGGTAAATCCTTCTGTATACTGTCCTTCATATTTCTCAGTCAAAATAACTGCTTTTCTGCGTAACTGAAGATCTGTGTGGATATTTTTCACTATACAACAATTATGAGGTAACGTTATTGTTCATTTAACATTTCTGAGGAGAGATACTATTGCCACTCTAGAATACCACTCAGGTTTTAAAAACAGAACGAATTACTGTACCTCCTACATCCATCAACTAGATGTATATTTGCCTTATGCTTAATTAAAAGTTCCGCCACATCTGAATGGGTTTCCTTCAGAGCAAGGAAGAGTGGTGTGGTGTCTTTCTGCAATACAGCAAAAACAATTAATACAATATTGGTCAAAATTATACACTTTTATAAGTGGAAAACTTTATATAAGGTCCTAAAATTGTACACATAATGTAGAAAATAAATAAAAAGTAGACCCTTCCTTCTCATTACTCTGTGCTTTCCAATGTGACACTCCTTCCCTTGGAAACACCTCTCATCTGCCTCTTCACATCAACTCAGGTTACCTCCAAAACTCAGTTCAGACATTTAATGCTTTGAAGAATCTTTGCTTCTATCACAGCATTTACCACAGTATAATACTTTCTTGTTTCTCATCTAAACCAAGAGCTTCTTGTGGGCAGAGGCAGTATCTATTATTAATATCTCTATATCCCCCTACCCTAAGATATAGTAGTAACTATTTTCAGTATTTTTATTGAGTTAATGATCTAAATTATTACCCCTAGATCAGTATTTCTTACACTGGATTTCAAAGACTACTTACAAGTATGTACCCCCAACACAAAGTTTCCATGATCATCTATGCATAACAAATATTACCAAACTTTCCATTATATATCCAATATTAAAGCAATCTCTTGAATTTGCTTAAACCCTCTTTGGCAATACATTTTTGGGGCAAACCCTAACATTTGAGAAATGAGAGTTTCCGTGATCCTTGAAAGCTTTCCAACAAAGGGGGAGGATTTCACCAGGTATACCAACTCAGGACTCTCTTCTGTCGATGGTGACAAGACCCCAGATGCCAATTGGTCTGTCACTCCTGTTGCGAATGGTTCACTAAGGTTTTCTGAGTGAAAAAAAGCTAGACTTCAAATGAACTTTTCTTGCTTATCATTAAATGGCCCATGGGATGTCTCCTGTTATAAGATTATCAATTTTTTACTTAGGAGGCTGAGGCAAGAGAATCACTTAAGCCCAAGAGTCTGAGGTCGCTGTCAGCTGCGACACCATGGCAATCTACCAAGGGTGACATAGTGAGACTCTGTCTCAAAACAAAACAAAACAAAACAAACAACAACAACAAAAAAAGATTACCGATTTTTATCTCAGCTGTTAGAAAGTTCACTGAGAAACATTATTCTCGATGAAAATGGTATATGGAAATCTAATGCATATTTAACTTTCTAATCCATTTTTTTCTGGTTTCTCTTTAAATTATGTTTTTTTCAGCAAAATATAAAGCAGAAATATAATGGTTTCTTAATAGAAGTTCTAATACTGACTTACATGAATTGTTTACAGCCTAAGTAAAGGCACTAAATCATTTTCATTTTTAAGGGATGGTGCTGAGGCAAAACATATGTCATCATCTATCCAACTACAACCATGATTAACTTAAAAAGGCTTATAGGTTTTGTAACAGGAAAACAATTATTTGATAGATGCAAAGACAAAGAGATTTTAAAAGCCATTTTTTAAGTTCTAAGATATGACCCCATCACTAAGGACTAATATAATTTTTTTAAAAAAAATTCCTATATGTATTCTAACTTCATGGTTTTCAGTGTTTCAAACTGAGATCCTGATTATGCTGAAGCTCTGTGGCCCTAAAAGATGTGCTAAGACAGTTCATATTACAGCTTCAACTAAAAAAAAAGGTAAAGGATTCACTACTATTCTGATTGAGAAAACTCTACTTGTAAAAAACATTTGTTGACTTAATCATCTGAATGATAACAAAGAGGAAATACTAAAATGGTCAGTCTGCACTTATTGAAAGACTATACACAAGTAAATTTCTAAAATCCCTCTCAATAACAGTAAATGATTGATGGTTGAAAAGGATAAGAAGGTGCTCTGTAAGCTAACAGATACTGCCAGTAACATTCCTTTTACCCTCTTAAGCAGTAAAAGACATCATAAACATCAGTCTAATATTACTGGAAAGCAGAGATTGAAAGAGAAGTAGTGCCTCTAGAAATTTCTTACATTTTTGATACATGTGAATTCATAATTACACTTAAGTGCTCAGTGCATCAGAGTCTTGAAGAAATTGTGTTGTTCTTAGGGACAGTGTCAGAGAAAGTGTCAAGAAATCCTGGGTTGGTTCAGTGCCTGTAGCTCAGCAGCTAGGGCACTGGCCATATAAAAAAACCTGAGCTGGCAGGTTCTAAGCCAGCCCAGGCCTGCCAAACAATGACAACTACAACAAAAACAAAAAAATAGCCCGGCATTGTGACAGACACCTGTAGTCCCAGCTTCTTGGGAGGCTGACGCAAGAGAATTGCTTAAACAAGAGTTGGAGGTTGCTGTGAGCTGTCACGCCAAGGTACTCTACCCAGGGGAACACAATGAGACTCTGTCTCAAAAAAAAAAAAAAAAAAAAAAAAAAACAACAACTCCTGAGATTGACTGATCCTTCCTACCTCAATCTCCCTCTCCCTCAAACATGTACCTGCCTTCAAGGAAATATTTTTAAATATACGTGCTTGGACCTTATTATATTTTCTGAATCAAAATCTTCAGGACAGAGCCTAGACTTCTAAATTATTCTTTTACATTCCCCCCAGTTCATTGTGTTGCACAATTCTAGTGGAGAACTAATGCAACAGAAAACCACTTTTGTCTCATTGTCTACCTACATGGACAATTATGTTACCACTTGGGAATTTGGATAAAAAGAAGAAAGAGTAAGAGGTGGAGTCATTACTGAAAATTCCATTTAATGTTTCTAGGGAAGGGGAGAACAGGGACTAGTGAACTGAACATGCACCTTGATTTTGCTACGGAAAAGGTCCTTCTCCCCCACCTTCCCATCAAGACATTCTGGTCTTGAGAGTAGAGTTTACACTCTTACCTAAAAGTGGCTGCTTCTGCCAAATTAGGATGATCAGTTAATTATTTGTTCTTCCTTCTTTCTTAATTCATCATACTCATTGTCAATCTGGTTTTCTCGGAGTTCTCCTAAAATTGATGCCTAGACAAGTCTACCTCTCACTAACTCTCTCAAACTGAGAGTTATTATCCCTCAAAATAAAGAGATTCTGGTTTAAATGTTAAAAAACTGGACAAAACATGCAAAACCCCCTCTTATTGGTATTTCCTGCAGTTATGTATTTTTTAATGATTTTTTTATTAAGTCTTTTGTATATAGATCATAAAAACATTTATGCCATTTTCAGTGTGTTGATTATTTGAACAAATTGAAGTGCTTACATCATACTAATCAACATAGCTTTCACCTCATTTACCCAATCATGCAGTTTTTAAACTGGCCTGTGTGTTTCTGATCAGTCTCCTTTCCCTTTTCCCCATTTTCCTCTTTACTCCTTGCTTATGTGAGGCAAATCATGTTCCTAGAAATTATTTTTTAAGAAACCTGTCAACAGCAAGATTTCTATTTCTTGTAAAATACATTCCTTTTGTCGAAGTTTTAAGATAAAGCCTATTTCTAGGATAAATTGACTTTTCTGTGCTATTTTACAATTAGAAACAGCAGAATGGTAAAAAAATTGAAAAAAATAATTTAACCTTCAACAAATTCAGTGTTATCTCAAATATTTAACATAAATGCATAAAAGAAGATGTACTCTCTCATGCTCCTTCGAAAGTACCAATTTTTAAACAGAAACCTTTGACAATTGAGCTATTTCAAAATATTTTATTTTAGGGAATGCTTAAGTTTCCAAACTTGGAAAATTGAACCCTTACATATGTCAATGTTAAAACAAATGTATTTCCGATATTTTCAAAATAAAGTCAGTTAATCTATACCTTGTTCATTATCTCTGTAGCGGCACCATGTTCAAGGAGTTTTGTTGTAATCTCTACATTGCCGCTGTGGGCAGCATAGTGGAGAGCGCAGTTACCGTGGATATCCGTGATGTTGGGATCTGCGCCACGTTCTAAGAGGAGAGTGACACACTGCGGTCTCTCGCATTGCACGGCCTGTCAGTTTTACACCAAGAAATAGATCATAAGTTCTAGGAATGCAATATAAACCTTTCACAGATTTCACTTATTAGTTATATTCAATTGTGATAAATTCATTTTATTCTATGGGTTTAAATAAAATCCATCTCAAGCTGAAATCTGGCTACTATATACCTTTATCAGAGGTGTCCTCTCTTCAGCATCTCTGATGTTCAGATCGCAGTCCTTGTCGATCAACATAGTGGACACCTTGGCATAGCCTCTTACGCAAGCCAAATGCAAAGCACTTCTACAAAATTGAGAGAGCCTTTTTAAAAAATTGTAGCACACTAACTAAAAACATGTAATCATTCACGTAGTCGTAAGCATTAAATTTCATTTATTCCTGTTTTCAGAACAAATCCTTAATTTTCTTGTGAAGACAGAACGAAATTTATTAACACTCACTGTGTAACAAAAGAACAGCCTATTGGAATCCAAAGACATTGGCCTTTGGATTCAGTAACTTCAGTTTGGGACATACTTTGGCTTAGCTTTTCTGTGTCTTAATTTCCTCATCGATAAAATGGAAATAAAAATAGTAAGAGCAGGCGGCACCTGTAGTTCAAAGGAGTAGGGCGCCAGCCCCATATGCCAGTTGTGGTGGGTTGAAACCCAGCCCCAGCCAAAAACTGCAAAAAAAAAAAAAAAAAAAGAAAAGAAATAGTAAGGACACCTTACAGGATACCCTTGTGATGCTGACCATTTTTAACAGTTCCTGGCACAAATAACAGTTGTTTATTATAACTATTACTATGAATGCTAAGAAAGATGACATTCTGATTAAAGTAAAATGATACAATCATATCTACTCAGTGGTATGTTTTAAAGATTAGAAATACAACTGTATTATAATGTTTCTTTTTTTTTTCCATTATAACATCTCTGATTTAGGAATGCCACTTGTAATTCATGATTATAAGTATAATTGGCAGCATTTTAAAAATTACAGTATTGAACTTAAGATAATGGGGCATAGCACATTCCATGGTGGCTTTACAGTGAGTGAGATTTGGCACACACAGGTCTCTAGCATTTATTTTTATATGAATGACATTTAAATAAATTTTAGTTTTTAAATGTACTAGGACAAAAAGATGGCTGAATTAACAACAATTTTCAAAAGAAAGTTAATTCTCATTTTGATTTCAAAAATATTTAAAACAAAAGAAATGCAGAATTCAAATGGAAAGTGTGGCTCATTATTCAGTGCTTAGATTGATTGACATGTAAAGGAGATATTTCCAGTGATTAGTATTAGTCATTAAGACTGTTATAAAATTTCAAAGGTCACTAAAATATCTTTTTAAATAATTGTTTAACTTTAGGAATTATTTTTATGCTAACTTTTATTCTCTTCAAAAGTAAAGGAATCTTTTTATCTGTGTTTAACAGGAGGGAGGAAAAACTGCATGTGAGATCAAGTCCTAATGCAACAATTTTAAACCTCTCATCTTCCTCAGGCTGCTCAGGTAAACATGATGGTTTGGGATGGAACGGTCCTGAAAGGCTATAGTATATGTCTCCTACCAAAGAGGTTTCCAGCTTATGTTTGTAGAATAAATGGATTCAAAGGATGGATAGGGAGCTCAATTAAAAGAAAAAAGAAAAACTCAAGAAGTAAAGCAATACTTTTGCAAGATTAATAATCATTTATATTTGCAAGCTTTATTTTCTTAAGGGCACAAATAAAATGATGAATCTATAATTATTTGTATATATAATAAATACATATGATGAAAACAATGTGCATAATAAAATGTATATGCAACAGAATATACATGCACAGATACAGGTAAAAAGATTCATTTTGAAGAGACTACAAGTTAGCAGAAGATACTAATTCAAATAAATGAATTAATAAAAAGTGGGAAATTATTTTTCTTGTGTAAGATTCATATCCCATAATCCTTGTGAACGGATTATTTCATTAATAATAAGCTGCTACTAAAACTTATACAGGTTCACTGCAGAAATCACAGGGAAAAAAAGAAAAATCTTAGTCGTATACCAATTTCTAACACTAACTGCTTTTGTCAAACTTTTTACATATTTTCAGCTAACACATTGCCATAGTCCATGTGTACATATCAGCAAACTGACATTTTCCTCACTGTATATCTTAAAAGTTCACCTCCACATGACAGCTGACACCTACCTGTTCATATGCCACCTTCATATGCCACTCTTACCTAAGTGGCTGCTTCTGCCAGATTAGGATTCTGTCACATATTGTACTACCCTATGGATGCATTGAAGTTTCTTTTTTTTTTTTTTTCTTTTTTTTGTAGAGACAGAGTCTCACTGTACTGCCCTCGGTAGAGTGCCGTGGCGTCACACAGCTCACAGCAACCTCTAACTCTTGGGCTTACGCGATTCTCTTGCCTCAGCCTCCAGAGCAGCTGGGACTACAGGCGCCCGCCACAACGCCTGGCTATTTTTTTTTGTTGTTGCAGTTTGGCCGGGGCTGGGTTTGAACCCGCCACCCTCGGCATATGGGGCCGGCGCCCTACTCACTGAGCCACAGGCATGTTATGTAGGTTCTCCTTAATACAGTGTTACTTTAAGCAGAGCTGAGAAAGTCGAATTTTATGAATTTCTAATTACTCCATAAAAATATTTTATTATGACTTGTTGGAGTCTATCTAAAAGGTCATAAGCACATAAAAGCATAAGTACCACCACATTGCATCTTTATAAACTTTGTGGATAGAAAAAAAAAGTATTCCCTTTTTAATTTAAGGTCCTTGTCTTATCAAGAACACTAAATGTTTTTCCCAGGTCCATAGATCAATTGTAGATCAGTAAAGAAAAATGTACTTTGCAGAATTTTAGAATTCTTTTTTTTTTTCTTGCAGTTTTGGCCAGGACCGGACTTGAACCAGCCACCCCTGGTTTATGGGGCCAGTGCCCTACACTTTGAACCACAGGTGCTGCCCAAATTAAGATATATTTTCATTTGATGTGTTGCAAATATTTTGTAAACATGTTTTGTTAATTTTTTCCCCTCATATACGGAGGGTTTTAACGTTTATTTTGCTGAAACAATCTTCAGAAAGCTTGCTTCAGAGGTCATTCTCAGGAAGGGCTTCTTACCATAAAAATGTATCTATCTCAATAGGCATTTAGGTTTGTTCCTAGTACTTTCCTCATTTGGTATATTTAAAACTTTTAATATGTATTTTATTATGAACTTACATTTATTTATGTATTTATTTATTTGAGACAGATTCTCACTATGTTGGCCTGGGTAGAGTTCCGTGGGGTCACAGCTCACAGCAACCTCAAACTCTTGAGCTTAAGCAATTCTCCTGCCTCAGCTTCCAAAGTAGCTGAGATTATAGGTGCCCCCACAACACCTGACTATATATTTGTTGTAGTGGTCTTTGTCTAGCATGCTGTTCTTGGAACCCACCACCCCACCCCACCCCCACCCCCCGGTGTATGTGGCCGGGGTCCTAACCACTGACCTGACGGTGCCCAGCCATGAACTTACTTTTGTGAATTAAAAATCTATCTACTTTCTTTCCAGCTAACAGACACCTCAGTTATGAAAAATTCATTGTTCGCTAATAATATAAAATGTCACCATTATCAAGTTCTAAATTCTCCTATACATTTGGTCTATCTGGATTTTATATTTTGTGCCATTCATTCATGTGTCTTTTCAAATGTTAGTAAAAAATTTGTGGACCTTAATAGCACATTTTGATATCTAAATAGGCAAGTCTTTATTCACACCATTACAAATGTTTCTTAATATCATGACAATAACAAAAGATGGATACCATATGCAACTCAAAAATTGAAAAATTTTGGCATTTTTATTTGGCTGATTTAAAATTAATAAACATGGAAAGAGCTCACATTTTCAGGAAAATAAGTCTTCCTACTGAAGCACATGCAATCATCTTACCACTTTAAAATTGCTTTCTAAGACCCCCTCGGTAGAGAACGCAAACCCACGGCTGCACTTCGATATAAAATGGAAATTGGACTTGATCTAAAGATGTGTTAGCTCAGAGGTGGACATATTGTAGGAATTCTCTCATTATGTACTTTTCCATAATATACAGAACATTATGTTCTAAAATGTGTACATCAAAAATAAAATGCGGTTATACCTAATTTTCTTGGTTAAATTACTTTAAAATGGTCAATACAGGCTGGGCACAGGGGCTCGCGTCTGTAATCCTAGCACTCTGGATGCCGAGGTGGGTGGATTGCCTGAGCTCACAGGTTGAAGACCAGCCTGAGCCAGAGCGAGACCACATCTCTAAAAATAGCCAGGTGTTGTGGCGAGTTCCTGTAGTCCCAGCTACTCTGGAGGCTGAGACAAGACAAGTGCTTGAGGTTGTTGGGGAGCTATGACGCCACAGCATTCTATCCAGGGCAAAAAAGTGAGACTCTGTCTCCAAAAAACAAACAAACAAAAAAGCTCAATACAGAGCTGTATAAGGGGAATCTGGAGTGGAATGGAAACCAGATGAGGTTCAGCTTTTGCTCTGCTGCCCATAGTGGTGGCCCGAGTGGGGCGCGGGACCTCTCCCAGACTTCCCCATCTCAGTTTCTAAGGAGCCCTGGCGACAGGAGGGCTGGCCCAGGGAGCCCATGAAAGGGGGCGTCTCCCCCCTCACACCCCTCACACCTCATCCCTCACACCTGGTCACCCCACCTCTCACCCCCCACGCCGCCATCCCCAACCCCATCCCACCCAACCCCTGCCCCCCGCCCCAGCCCGAGCCGGCTCCCTGTTCCTATTACCTCTTCTTCTTGTCATATGCATTTAACTTATTTCTTTTCAGATGGACCAGGTCCATCATGTCGTAGAGGTCGCCGTCGTAGGCAGCTCTGTGGAGAGTCTTGAGGTCCTTAAATTTGACCTCATACCCGGCCGTTGAGAAGACTGGGTCCTGATTCTGGTCCCAGTACTGGTGGACCAAAGGGGTCAAGGCTGAGTTGCCCATCTCCACCTGCAGCTAACAATTTCTTTTAGATAGAGCTCCTGGCTCCGAAGACTTCCTTCCGCCACCCCCTCCCCTCCGCTTTCTCGCTCAGCGTAGCCCTAGGACGGTGTCCTAACCAGGTCTGGCAGCAACTCCAGGAAACAAGCCTGGCGGTTCCGTGGTCAGACTGGTACAACCGAAGGCTAGCAACTGCAGTGCGCGTGCGCAGGAAGACCCGCGCTGGCGTCCGGAAGTTGTGTGCAGCTGGTGCCTGGGCGTGCAGGGCGTGGCTACAGAGCTGGACCTCGGGGCTCCCTGGGTGCACAGGGTCCTCGTACACTGCCCGCCAGGCCTGGCACACCTGCTGCACATGGTGCGTGCAGGAGGGATCTAGGGAGTTCTGTACCCTCTCAGCTCAGGCAGATATTTCCTGTCCTTGCTGCTGTTTGGACAGGGCCAGGGACTGTGGGGAGCAGCCCTGCAACTAGGAACCTGCCCGCGCTCCTAGAAGGAAGGAACAAGGCACCTGACACCTCAGTTGCAGTCAAGCCTGGCCAATGACCTGGCAGCAGCCGCTCAGCCAGATTGCCTGGTGGGCGCGGACCCCATACTCCCAGCATGGGCCCAGCAGGAGCTGGCCCACGGAGTCGGTAGGGCCCTTGGGACGCATGCTGGACACGAGTCCTTGAGCGCTGGACACACCGACCTCAGGGTTCAGCGGTGCAGCCTGTTCCGCCCCTGAGTGCTGCTGCTAGTGCCGGGCCCACCGCCCGGCTTGGCGCAGGCTGAGGCCCCCACCCTTGCATCGGTGCTGCTGAGGGCGTCGCGAGATCTGGGGTTTCTGGACAGTCACTGCAGGCACCTGACAACGAGTTGCAGCCCCGGCTGTGGTGGCAGCGGGCTGGCAGCCTAGTCCCTGTCCATCCCACCTGCCTGGCCTGAGGGCCCACCCTCCTTGACCTGCAAATGGAACGTGGGGCAGCGATGCTGGACCTTGGACACAGCACTCTCCATTTTCAACACAGAACCTCCCCCTCCCGGTTCTCTGAACACCAGCTGCCCCTGGGCAGGCAGGGCTGGGACAGGAAAGTCGCACTCAGGGTTGGAATCGCAGAACCCCGGTGTCCTGAGGGCGTCGCGCTGAGGTGGTCGCCAGGCCTGGTCCCCTCGCAAAGGGCGGCGCTGAGGAGCTGTGCGTTCTATCACAGCCACAACGCCCAGGAGCAGTCGCCGGCCACGCCGAGGTACCGTGCGTCCTCTACAGCCTGCGGCGCCAAGGGCCTCACGCATTCTAAGCAAACTTTTTTCTGCTCCTACATTGCTTAATGCTCCATGGCTTGCTTTTCTAAGCTATTAATAACAGGAACTAGCACAAAAAATTTGGAGGATTAAATGAGTACTTAGCACAGTGCCCAGCACACACTCCATCAAGATTAGATTTTAGCACAATTCCAAATGTTTGGGCTACACTCATCCTCTGTCCACAACCTCAGCCATGCCCATCTCCTGAGTCCTAAACTTCCTGGAGCCTGTGTCCCAGCATCATCTCCCCTCCATGATCCTCCACCTCTCTAGACATCCCCTTCACTGCACTGTTGGCTACTGAAGAAAACCCTTGGTCCTGCTGGGCTAACGAAGGAGAATGTTGGGAACAAGGTCTACTTGGGTAAGGTTTTGCAGCTAAGTGAGCCCATCTCCTTCATGCAGGTGTATGATTTGAGTAGACATACGTAAATGCATGCTCATATATGCACACACCTGTGCATACACGCACAGCACACCCTTCAAGCCCCAGGTCCAGGCTCTAACCTTGAGCTTGGGGAACCGTTTGATGGTCTTGAGGGGCCGTAAGACGCGCAGAACTCTTAGGGACTTGATGGTGTTGATGTCTTTCCCTTTGGATCCTCTAGAAGGGAGAAACCACAGATGCAGACAGGTGGAGTTGTGAGTGGCACCCATGCAGCCCCCCAGGGTCTGGCTCACACCACTCTGTATCCAGAAGCAGGGAGGCCTTGCCCTGCAGGTACCACAGGCCACTTGGCTCTTCCCATGGTTGCCTGTCTGGGGCCTCATCTGAGGACAGGGGCCAGGCTGGGACCAGCACCAGGACAGCAGCACCTGGGGCACAGGGAGAGCCCAGAGTTCCCTCAACCACACTCTGACAGCCACCCCGAGCCAGCTTCCAGGAGCAGAGGACAGGGGGCCTGTATCAGTACTGTAGCCCATTAGTACCGCAACATTCTGGAAGGGCTTTCCCCCTGCTTTCTCAGTCCTGGCAGAGGGAGGTAAGGGGGCCGTGTCTGGCCTCTTCCTACAGTTCTCCTTGGCCACCCTAACACTATTGCAGATGACAAAAAGCTGACAGAAAAGAAGATGGAAGTGGGGAAGGAAAGTAAGAAGGAGACGTTACATACATAAACCATGAGTGAGGAAGGAGGGAGGGAGCCACAGACAGAGCAGTGGACAGGGAAACTCACACAGAGGGGAGCAGGGAGAAAGTCAGGGAAAAGAAAACTCAGGCACTAGAAACAAGCTCCGAAGTCCAGGGTTCATGTGCCCACATCAGGGACTCTCGCAGGAAAAGCCAGAGCAGACCTAGGTGCTGCCTCTGCTTGCCAGGGCCCCAGGAACTGGGCCTAGCAGGCACTGGGGGCCGACCTACTGACCTCCTACCAACTCCACCTGAGGCGAGGCCAGGCCAGGCTTCATGGAGAGCCTATTATCAGAAGCATAAAGCCCTTAGTCCATGCGGGCAGGAGTGGACAGGATGGAGTGGGCTTCATTCATACCTGGGGCTCTGGCTTCTTTACTCAGTGGGCAATGGCCTGCATGGGTGTGTGTGGTCCTATCCTTAGGGGTCTTCCTGGGCCCACTGGGTGGGGTGGGCAGAGTGTCTCAGGCCTTCATGGGGCTGGAGAGTCTGGATACCCAGTCCTCTGCTGCCCCAGCAGCAGCCTACACCCCAGAGTCCAATTAAACTCCCCTGCAATGCTGAGTTTTCAGGTGGGCAAAGCCCAGCCCCTCTAAGTTGGCTATTTCCATCACTGCAGAAGCCCCTGAACCTACTCTCAAACCACCCTCCTCTGCCAGACAGAGAAGGGAGGACAGACGCTGGCCTGGGGTGGGGCAGAGCAGGAGGAAGGCCACACTGCCTGTCTGGGAGGAGCAGCCCTCTGACATCCATGCAGAATAGCGAGCTCAGGGCTGCCTCCCATTCTCTTCCTCTGAAGCCACCTGGCTGGGTCTCACCTCTCTCCTCCTGCTGGGACTGTCCAGCATCCCTGGCTTCACTGTCCTCATTGCAGGACCCTCCCAATACCCTGGCAAAGTTCTCGTTCCCTTCACCATGGAAGGAGGGTTCATTAAGACACCCAGAGGGGAAGCTGGGTATGGCTAGGCACTGATGTGGTCAGGAAGGAGTGGGGAGGAAGCTGCACTTCAAGAAAGGAGCCTCAGAGGAAGCAGCTTAAGAGGTCCAACATCCTGGGGCCTATGGCCACAGCTGGAAGTTGCCACCTCACTGCCTTCCAGCTGATATTCTCAGCCTCTAGCACGTGACCAGGACACCTTGATCTTTAGGAAATACTGCAGCAAGGGCTGACCATGTCCAGCCCTAGGCCCCAACCCAAGGCATGACAGAAACACTGGGCTTGGGTACATGGCTCCTAGCAGCATGCAGCCCAGATGGGGAATGTGGGTGAGCAGGAGGCGAGGCTGGTGATGAAATGGTCTGGAGAGAGGCCATTGGAGCTGTGATGCCGGACGCATGGGGGAGAGAGAGAGAAGCATTACCCCATGGTGCTCCTACCGAGTCCAGCAACAAGGAGGCAAAAAGAGCAGAGTCAGTGACACTGGCAGGATAGGAGGGGCCTTTGTGCAGGTGCAGCCTTCCCAGTAGGCTCAGAGAAGGCAAAGCCCCCAGTGTTGCCTATCGACTGTCAGGGGCCTTCCTTGTCTCTGGCTCTCACTTCACAGCTGCCCTCTGCACCCACCAGGTCCCCCCAGGCCCTGACACTCTCCACGCAAGGCCTGACAGAGTTCTCTCTAGGCCCCACTCCAGCAGGGGGAGTATTCCCACAAAGGACGCAGAAGGAACAGCCCAATACCCCAAGAGGGTAAGATGACCTCCAACTCTGGCTGGGAACAGCACTGGCCCAGATGCTCACCTCAGGTAAAGCTGCTCGTATGGGCCCTGTGGGGCTGCACCCAGTCCTAGAACCACCGGGTACCTGTGGAACGTCAGGGACAGACAGGCCTCGGGTCCCCTCAGGTCCCCTGGCCCCATAGAGCCCAGCTCCAGGAAGCTGGACCAGTTCCATATGGCCCACAGACATCACCCCATGCCCCTACACTCAAGGTCTTCTCCTTGGCCACCCTAACATGATTGTACCACGGTTCTGGGGGCTGCACGCAGCCAGACCAGAGCCAATATGGTTACTTACGAGAAGGCAAACACCACCAGGGCCCCACTGACCACAATGAAGTCCAGAATGTTCCACAGGTCCCGGAAGTAGGCTCCAGGGTGAAGGAGCAGTCCCAAGTCAATCATCTTCAGGTGAGAAACACACATTAGCGAATATAATGTTCCAGAAAAGAGGTAGAGCCAGGTCCTGGTGTCACAGGGTCACTCCCTCTCAGCAAAGGTTCGCACGTCTGTGACCTCATTGCAGCCTCGGAACATGCTCACATGCCCTCCCAGGGCAGAGGTCACAGTCCAGGTCATACCCTCTAAGGGACTCAAGGTCACTGACCCCAGTGTCACAGTTCATGACAGCCTGGCACCCTGCCTGGGCTCCCTGCCACCCTGAAGCCTGAATGAGACTGGGAGGGTCTGCCACCATGTGCTCTGCAGGGCCATGCTCTGCCACACCTTCAGAGGGCCGGCTCAATGCAGCAGGAAGAGCAGCTGGTCCAGGTTATAGGACTTTCATTTGTGGCCTGGCTCTGCCACTCCCTGTGTGGGGACTTGGAACAGGTGCCAGGACCTCTGTAGCCTCAGTTTCCTCATTTATAAAACATGATGATGTGCCGAGTGCCACCCTGAGAGTATGCACTGGGCACACATGCTGAAGTCATAGGTGTACACACACGTGTGCACATCCAACCACGCTGAGCACATGCCTGTCAGACACTGATAAGGGAACACTCATATCCACACGTAGAGACAGAAATGAAGGCTGCAGCGAGGCGGCAGACCCTGAGCCTGTTACCAGGCAAATGCCAGACCCCTTTTAAATTTGTGTCTTCACTGCCTACTTCCCACGGCCCCCCAGCTCTCTCCAGGCTTCTTGGCCTCCTGTCACACAGCAGCCCTAGGGAAGGAGCTGAACCCAAAGTGTCCTGTTCCAGGAGTGGAGTGCAGCAGGGACCCAGGCACTGCTGGGGAGGCGATCCTGCACAAGGGGTCCTCAATGAATGACGAAGCCTCTTGTTCTCAAAACACACCCCATATGCATGCAGCAGCTGCTCTCATGTCCTCACACACATATGCATATACTCACTGCTTACCCGCCCACTGTGCACCCTCACCAGAGGCTACTAGGAATGTGGCTTAACCCCCAGCCTTAGCCCCATCTCATATGGGAAGATGAGCAAAACACCAGGTAGCTGGGATCGACACACAGCTCACCTTTATCACCATCTCAAAGGTGAAGACACCTGTGAAGATGTAGTCCATGTACTTCAGAGCCTGAAACCAAAAGGAAGGTTATTCCAAACACCAAGCTGGGGCCTGAGCCAGGGCTGCTGCAGGGGCTCCGAGCTCCTCTGAGTCACTGGGCAGACAGCCAATCTGGGAGCTGTGGGCTTGGGCATTAGGAGGCAGGGCTCAGACATGCATCCATCCCTTTGGGCTAGTCCCCTGGCTGTAGCCCCAACCCCTGCTACTCCTGCCTTCAGACGTTGGGCCCTGCACCCCTGAGGAGGAGACATAGCAGAGAGGGAGGATTTTAGGGGAGAAGCCAGCCCCTCTGCCACTCACATTGTTTCTGGGAGAGTCTGTCCGCACAGGGTCCTCTGCAGCCAGAGCAATGCTACTCAGGGCAATGACCACGAGGATGACCATCTCGAAGTAGCGCATGGTCACTATGTAGTGGCAGAGGCACCGCAGCCTGTGGGGATAAAGCATGGAGGCTGTGAGCAAGCTGGGCACACTTGGCTCAGCTACAGGCACCAGAGCCTTCTCCACTTCTCCTGGCACAGCAGCCCGGTGACAATGGTGGCTGAGGTACTCATGAGGGCAGCCCAGGACAAGGAGTGGGAAGGCTGCACAGCCCACGGCTCACAGGCTACAGCTCACAGACCACACTTCCGTACAGCATAACCACTTGTGTCCACCTGGCTGCTGTCTAGAGAGGATGGATGTCAGCACTAGCATTCTGGCAGACGGCAGGCCTCTCCTGGCCTAGGAACCTTCCCAGGGTCGCCAGGAACACAAGCCCACTTGCTCACCTGCACTCACTCATGCAACATTACTGAGCATCTGCTCTGCCAGCCTGTGCTGAACTCTGGGGGACATAGTAAGCAACAGGGCAGGCAAGTCCTCCACCTCAGGAAGTCCCATTCTGGCAGGCAAACAGCAGCAAACAGTGTGGACAGAAATAGGAGACTGGTGCGGACAAGTGCTCAGGGGGTTGGAAAGCCAATCTCTGAGTAGCGGACAGAAGGGGCAGCAATAGATGGGCTAGGTGGAGTGGACTGTCTCTCGTGCCAACACAAGGAACATGCTCTAGGAGCACCACCTCTACCTCCTGCATCCCAGGCACACACTCTGCCCCTCTAACCCTTCCAGTCTCTCCTCTAACATTGACATCCCAAGACCTTCCATCCAAAGACCCCCTTCTCTCTCTTCTCTGGAGGGAGCCCATGCACATCTTTTTATCCTCACCTGGCTCCTACCCTCACACCCATGGATCTGCCCCCCAGGTCTACCAACAGCCTGCTAGTTCTTCACTCCATGGCATTTCTCCCTCCTTAAAAGAGACACTTTTCCTTCTAATTCAGCAGCCTGTGTCTGGATTTCTACCACTTAGACTCCGGGCTACTTGGCTACAAGATGTCTCCAGTTGCCTTAGGTTTTCTCATCCAGACCCTCAGCAGCACTGCTAGTCTTGGTGAGCACACTACCTTCTGCCCAGCATCCAGCAGAGATTGGTGCTGTCCTTAACAACCCCTCCTCTCCCACATAGTACAAGTATCATCAAATTCTGCAGACTATGCCTCCAAAATTTCTTCCAAGAACTGACTTCCAAACCTCTCCATTCTGACTACTCCAGTCAAACCACCACCATTTCTTCCTAACACTTCAACCACCCGGCATCTCTGTGCATTCTCCCCATTGAAGGATCTTGCTGAGGTGCAGGTCGAGCATGTCCACCTCTCAGTGCTGTCCATCCCCAAAGGATGCCAGCAGTCAAGCCCTTCTCATCTTGGCACTGCCCATACTGCCTGCAGCCTGCTGCCTCCCATGTCCACCCTCTGTCCTAGCCCACTACCTCCTACATCCTTCCTCTGCCCCAGAGCTTCTGCCCTTCGGGTTTTGGCACAGGTGCCTCTTCTGCTAGGAGAGCTTTACTAACAATCCACCTGATCCCCAATGCCAGTATCTCTCCATTGAGATATTTTCATGCTGAACTTACTGGACGTTCCCTGCCCCTTGTGGCAGGGACCATGCCTCTGCACGTGCTGAGCTGTAACAGAGAGGGAGGAGGCAGGGAGATTGGGTGCTGGAGAGCCATGTGCAGACACCACTGGCTGCTGGGACAGGAGTGGCCGGGCAGACCAGCAACAAACGGGGTATAGACCAACCTGCCTTTGCTGCCCTTGGACTGCCTGTCTACATCCCCTGCTCCCCCTGTACACCCTCCCTTCCACTCCCAACCTTCCATCTAACTTAGTACCTGGACAGCATCTCCACCCCATTTTGTGCTTCCTCCTGCACTATGCACTGTTGGACGTCTTATTACATCTTTTACTTATTTGTTGTGCCTGGTGTCTGTCACTCCCACAGGCACATAGGCTCAGCAAGGACAGTGCCTTGGTCCTGAGCACCTCCAGTGCCTACAGTGCTGTCTACCATGTGGACTTTAGTTGGACCGATGAGAGCACCAGACTGATGAGTGGATGGCAAATGCATGCCGGACAGACATGGGAAGGCACACAGGTGAACAAGTAAACAGATACTGCATGCATGCATACACATGCGGGTGACAGGTGCAATGGAAGGGGGTGCATAAAAATTGTGTGCACACAGGGAGATGGGCCCCTGTGTGCAGAGGAGAGTGAGCATGTAGGGCTGAGCATGCAGGGCTGAGCAGCAGCTCTACAGCTGTTGGGTTCAAACCCTGCATCACCAAGACTGCTATATCAGGGCACGTAGCACAGAACCGTCTGTGTCCTCGTCTACATGAAAAGTCATGGGCATGTGTCTCGAGGGACTATGGCAGTGACCAAACAAGCTCACGTAGCATAGGGTGCAATTGCACCCTCAGGGCACCTACAGGCCATGCTGGTTCCTGTGTCTCTGCAGGTCATGATGAATGGAAAAGAGAGACAGCCACATGCCGGGGCAACGAGGGACTCACAGGTTGGTGGGGCTAAAGCAGAACATGGAGCTATATGGCACAATGGGTCGGGGGCCGCTCCTCATCACGTCATTGGCTTCCACCTCCTTCTTCCCCTCCACTTGGCTCTCCGGGTCCACGTTACCACCTGTGAGAGTACAGAGCCACCAGGTAAGGGTGTGGTGTGCACACAGCCCACATCACATGATCTCTCCACCAGGAAGGCCTGGCCAGGCAGGCTTCGCAGACATGGCTGAGGGGATGATGGCAGGCCACAGCCACAACCAAGTCCCTGAGCTGTGTGTGCAGAGACTCCGATAAGCCGGCCCCTCCTTGCATCTTGATTTGGCAGGGCTGGGGTGGGAACAGATTCAAGCCCATGCTGCCTACTAGGCTGTGCATGCTCCAAAAGGAGCAAAGCCAGCCAGGCCTCCCCGCGGCCTCTACAGGACCCTTGGAGCAGTGAAATTGGACAGGCAGGGCTGGCCCTGATTCAGAAGCCCACAGGAGCTCCCTGACCACCATTGTCCAGTCTGAACTGACCTGGCATTTTCTCCCTCAGGATTCTAGATAAGGACTCACAATGATAGGGAGGTCAGAAGGGCCCACTGACCCAGGAAGGATTTGCTGACCAGTCTCTGCTCACAGCTCGCTCTTCCTTGGGTCCTTATGGGTCCTCACTTGGCCCCCACTCAGCACCCGACCTTCCCCAGGCCCACCCTCTGCTTGCTGAATGAGTACTCCAGCCCTGCCCAGTTTTGTTCCCACAAACCAAACTGCCCAGGACTGAGATGGCCATAACCTGATATGTCAGATAAAGCCTGCTATTCATGCATTTTGCTCACAACTCTGCATCTTTAATTATCCTAACATATAGTTCAACTCTTGTGGGTGACAGAGTTCCTGAGACCTCAGGGACACCAAAGAAGATAGTTCAGTGACTTGGAGCCCCCCCACCTGCTGTATCTCCTTTTTACTTCTTTAAAGAAACATAAAAGCAAAGAGGATATTAAGAACAAAAATGAAGGTGCTTATCCCTACAGCCTGCTGTAGAGAACAAGCTCCAAGCCCTCCTTGGCCACTGACCACTCTGAAGTCCTGCAGAAAATAGCTGGGCCAGAAAAAAGAGCCTTGTGTGGCATGTGAGAACTGCTGACATGGCACTGGGCAGCCAGCTCCCCTACCCACAGGCATAGGCAGTTTTATAGTGACCACTTATGAAATGGTTATCATCAAATTTCTCTGCTGAAAACATAAATTATTAAATACACAGACCTCTGAGAAAGAAATCTGACAATACTTAATTAAAGCTTAAAATACTCTATTAATATCTAAGACATTATCTGCTAAGGCAATCAAGCATAAACACAGCAATCTGTATTTACTTTGTTATAAGTTCTTTTACAGTAACAAAAGTTATGAAACATATAACCATAGTTTGACTAAGTAAAATGTGAAATGTTTATATGAAGCACCATACTATTAATATTAAAAAAGCTTACACCTGGGCAGCACCTGTGGCTAAGTAGGGTGCCGGCCCCATATGCCAAGGGTGGCAGGTTCAAACCCAGCCCCAGCCAAACTGCAACAACAACAAAAAAATAGCCAGGCGTTGTGGCGGGCGCCTGTAGTCCCAGCTGCTTGGGAGGCTGAGGCAAAGAGAATCACGTAAGCCCAAGAGTTACAGGTTGCTGTGAGCCTTGTGACGTCATGACATTCTACCCGAGGGTGGTACAGTGAGACTCTGTCTCTACAAAAAAAAAAAAAAAAATCACACCTGTTGTCCCAGCAATGTGGGAGGAAGGTCACTTGAGACCTCAAGTTTAAGTCTAGCCTGGGAAACATAATGAGAACCCCATTTCTATAAATAAATTGATTAATTAAATTTAAAATGACTTCAGAGATGTAAGAGGAAATTTATGACATGGTAAGTTAAAAGAAAAAAAAAGGCAGGCCACATACTTGTATACCCTACATGAGCCCCACCTGTAGAAAATAACACCCATGCAAGGAGAGAAATAACACCAAAATGTTAGCTGTGACCTCAGAAGGGCTTTTAGATCATACTTTTTGTTTTATTACACTTCTTTTGTCCTGCTTGTTTGCATGTCTCGTAATTTTTTATTGCATGCTGCACGTGGTATATAAATGAAACAAATGCTCCAGATAATGTCTTCCACCAGTGGAAGTACCCTTTTGTCTATTAGGCAGATAGGATGAAGGATTTATCACTTTAATTCAATCAGGGATTTATTTTAGGCTGAGTCTGCCTACAGCTGTGGCCAGAATCCTGTACCCATTTATATTATTTATGCTTATAAGGGGAGGCTCTGGGAGGATGATGGTGGACCCAGCTCCTGCACCAGTAAGACAGAGACAGCTGCAGATGGGCACTGGGTACCCAGACACATGGCAATGGAAGACTAGACAGCAAACATTCAGCATTACCATCATGAGTTCTAGAAGCAGTGCAAAGGGCTTGGATATCTACATATCACCTTTAAAGTAAGGAATACTTATTATTTAAAGCCACACTTCTTTCACAGTAACAGCAACGCACAACAGGAGAAAAGACCCAATTGGGACTCAAGAATTCCCTTCACATCACAGCTATGTGAGTTCAGGCCAAGGCTGAACTTTGTTTTTTTTTTTTATTGACAGAGTCTTATTTTGTCACTCTCTGTAGAGTACTGTGATGTCACAGCTCACAGCAACCTCAAACTCTTGGGCCCAAGTGACTCTCTTGCCTCAGCCTCCCAAGTAGCTGGGACTACAGGTACCCACTACAACACCTGGCTACTTTTTGGTTGCAGTTGTCATTGTTTAGCAGACCCTGGGCCAGGCTGGAACCCACCAGCCTTGGTGTATGTGGCTGGCACCCTAACCACTGAGCTATGGCACTGAGCCAGGCTGTTCCTTGAAAGCAAATGCCCACCAGGATCCTCATCTCACAGGAAAACAGGGTTGAGTCTCAGCGTTTAAGGCTGCAGAAATTTTGACACTGACCATAAATGCTAATAGAAATTAAACTTTGCGGGCGGCGCCTCTGGCTCAGTGAGTAGGGCGCCAGCCCCATATGCCGAGGGTGGCGGGTTCAAACCCAGCCCCGGCCAAACTGCAACCAAAAAATAGCCGGGCGTTGTGGCGGGCGCCTGTAGTCCCAGCTGCTCGGGAGGCTGAGGCAAGAGAATCGCGTAAGCCCAAGAGTTAAGAGGTTGCTGTGAGCCGTGTGACGCCACGGCACTCTACCCGAGGGCGGTACAGTGAGACTGTCTCTACACACACACACACACACACACACACACACACACACACACACACACACACACACAAAAGAAATTAAACTTTGCTATTATTTTTTATCAGGACCATTCCAGTTTTTTAGTGTCTGGTTAAAGAGTTAAACAACTCTTGAGTCATTGGGCCCAACTCTACTCTTCCTACACCTCTACGATTTCTAGTGCAAGGCATTTTCGGGAGTGCACGTGTCAGGTCACACAGGACTGTCTGAACTTTAGGAAGAAAGAGAATCATAGTAAATGGAAGTTTGAGCTGTAAGACTAAAAGGTAAGCCAAAGAGCAGTGAGAAATCTAAAACTGGCAAATCTAAATAAACATGGTCTCTATCATGTACAAAGCAATAATAATATCTACTGTGCAGAATTTTTTTTTTTTTTTGTAGAGACAGAGTCTCACTGTACCGCCCTTGGGTAGAATGCCGTGGCATCACACGGCTCACAGCAACCTCTAACTCTTGGGCGTAAGCGATTCTCTTGCCTCAGCCTTCCGAGCAGCTGGGACTACAGGCGCCCGCCACAACGCCGGCTATTTTTTTTGTTGTTGCAGTTTGGCCGGGGCTGGGTTTGAACCCGCCATCCTCGGCATATGGGGCCGGCGCCCCACTCACTGAGCCACAGGCGCTGCCCTCTACTGTGCAGAATTTTTTAAAAAGAGCTGGAATGCTATACAACAGTAACAAAGAAGTTGGGAAAAATGGGACTAAGTTACTATTCTAAGGTCTTAGTATTATTAAAAGGGAAGTTAACGATTATAGATTTTTACTGTGAATACAGGTAAAATTACAAATTTAATCACTAAAAGAACAGAAATAGAATCTATAGTTTTTAAACCAGGAGAAGGCAAAGTGGGACATGTAAGCAAATAAACAATCAAAATCAGTTAGTATTAAAAAGGAAGGAAAAAGCATATGAAAAATGGAATAAATGTCATAATCTAAGATGGATGAAGAAAGTCCAAGTAAATTACTAGTCATAATAATTATGAGCAGACTAAATTGGGCAATTAAATGACACAGATTCAGCAAGATTTTATAAAATAACAGTTATAAAATATGTAGTTTCCAAACAATAAGCCCAAAATAGAAGGCCACATAAAGGCTGAAAGTCAAAAGATGGAAAAATATATACTTGGCAAATGCTTACCTAAAATAAAAAAGCTCAGGGAGCCATATTCACATTGAGACAAAAATCACTAGAATTAAAGGGGACTGGCCAGGCACGGTGGCTCACACCTGTAACCCCAGCACTCTGGGAGGCCGAGGCAGGAGGATTCCTTGAGCTCGGGAGTTGGAGACAAGTCTGAGCAAGAGTGAGACCCCATCTCTACTAAAAATGGAAAAACTAGGCAGATGTTGTGGTATAGTTCCTCTGTAGTTCCAGCTACTTGGGAAGCTGAAGGAGCAGGATTGCTTGAGCTCAGGAATTGAGGTTGCTGTGATCTGTGACTCCATAGCACTCTACCAAAGGCGACATAGTGAAACTCTGTCACAAAAAAAAAAAAAGAAAAAGAAGATAACTGCTTATATATATTTCAGTAGAAAGTTTTTTATTTTTATTTATTTTTTATTTTATTTATTATTATTACTATTATTATTATTTTTTTTTTTTGCAGTTTTTGGCCAGGGCTGGGTTTGAACCTGCCACCTCCAGCATATGGGGCCGATGCCCTACTCCTTTGAGCCACAGGCACCGCCCTATTTTTTTTTTTTTTTGCAGTTTTTGGCCAGGGCTGGGTTTGAACCTGCCACCTCTGGCATATGGGGCTGGCACCCTACTCCTTTGAGCCACAGGTGTCGCCCCAGTAGAAAGTTTTTTAAAGAAAGCAAGAAATAAGCTCTTACAAAAGAAATTGAGAAGCACATAGTTACTATTTTAGAAATGTATATAATACATAATAGGTGGTTAGTAATATTCTAGGTTGTTTTTATACTACGCTGCACATTTCAAACACAACAGCAAGTGCACAATACCACCTATGATGCTTACAAAAGAAATGGCCTCAATTCTTTCTAACCAAGTCTCTAGATCTGCGCTTCACAAATGGGTGACTTTGGTACCATCTGGGGCATCTGGTGAGTGCAGACCAGGCTGCTGTACACACCCTGAGACGCTCAGGACAGCTGCCAACAACAGAATTTCAGTGGTGCCACAGCTCAGCAGCTCTGTCCTAGGTCTAATTACCAGTAGCAGAATATAGTGAGGACAGAGGAATTTACTAAATGACACCACGATGCAGTCAACCAAATTAACAATGTGAGAAATTATACAGGACAAATGGTATGTTTTTTCAACAAACAAATGGCATAAAGAAAAGAGAAAATCATCATAACATAAAAGAGACGTTTTCAAAATGAAGCAAGTCAAAGGAGTAAACCTTGTTTGGACTCTTATTCAAACAAACCATCTGTAAAATGTTATTTTTGAGATAGCCAGTAAAGTTTGAACCTAGAATAGATTGGTTGTTAGCAAGGAACCATTACCAATATTGTAAAGTATAATAACAAAATGGCCGGGTGCAGTGGCTCAGGGCTGAAATCCCCATACTTTGGGAGGCCAAGGCAGAAGGACCCCTTGAGCTCAGGATTTGGAGGCTGCAGCATTGCACTCCAGTCTGAGCAACAGAGAGAGACCTTGTCTCAGAAAAAAAAAAAAAGAAAGAGCTACTGTGGCTATTAATTATTAAAGATGCTTACTGGCATATTTATACCTAAAAATGATACACAAGAAAGCAAGAGAAAGTGTAAGTGAACAAGATTGGCAAAGCGTGGGCAGCTGCTGAAGGCAGAAGCCACTTGCCCTTGTCTCTGCCTCCCCATGTATTTCAACTTCCACAATAAATATGGTTTATTGAAGCAGCTACAGAGAGAAGACACAGCCATAAAAAGGAGAAACAATTCAGACTGACAACTGGCTTCTCAAAGGAATCAACAGAGGCAGAAGACAGTGGAACGGTCTCAATATCTTGAGAGAAAATAGCAAACTAGAATTCCATGTGAAGTAGAATTAATAACAGTGGCAAAGACCACTCAGGCAAAATGAGAGAACTTACCACCACTCAATCTAAACAAAGTTAGGAAAGATGTTCTTCAAGCAAAAGGGAAAAAGAAAGAAAGAAAAAAAAAAACTGGATGATCTGAAATAGAAGTGATGAAAGATGAGAGGGAATAATGAAATCAACAGCAAAAATAAGGGAGAAAAAATTAACATAGAAAAACCTGTCAACTGGAAATTCAAAACCATACTTATAAATAACACATAAATCAATTAAGAAATCATAATCACACTTGGAAAAAAGACTTAAAACAAGAAACCAATATTTCAAAGTTTATAATATGCAATTAAAATAATTCTCAAAGTGAAAATTAAAGCTTTAAACACACCTCAAATTCCATGAGCTAAATATTCAAATAAAGAACTGGAGAAAGAATATTACAGTATGGATAAAGTAAGTAGAATAAAGGAAATAATAAATTAGAACAAGAATTAATGAAACAGAAAACAAAGATGCAACAGAAAAGATCAAGAAAGACAAAGATTGAGATGCTGGTAAACCGTTTAAATTGACAAATCATTAGGGGAAAAGAGTTTTTCAAGTGAAGGAGGGAGGGGGAAAAGGTAAGAAGGCAATTATAAGTGGCCATACTACAAATCCAGCAGAAAATAAAAAGATAGTAAGAAACTAGTGCCTGTAGATAATGGCAGTTACCTACACTCAAATTTCTCCCCATACCCTCTATTTCTCAATATAGAGAAAGAACAAAATTATCCACAGTCTATCCCTGTAGTATATGAGAAACAAGAAACCATAAGCTTTAGCCTGCATGTAAGTGTGGAAATAACAACAACAGAGTAAGACTCTACTCCCTTCCCCAAAGGAGGATATTCTTGAACTAGAAAGCAAGTAAGTTACCCAGACCTCTACCCTACCCTCCACAAAGTCACATGTAATTGCTGGTCCAGGAAAATTTACACAGTTTATCATTATGTGAAAAAGCTTCTATAAGAAGAAAGTAGAAAGGAAGGATAAAAACTTTTCAGCTAACAAAATTTTACAAAACACCCCCCTGTAAAGTAGAGGAAAACTAATATAACTTTTCAATATGAATTAAATATAATTGAACAAGCAGTGCTAATAGGAAAGATTACTACAAATCAGATTCAAAAGCTCAAAATAAAATGGAAGGACAACTAGAAGATGTGGGATGAGCACTAAAGAGAAATTAAAGAAGACGAAATCATCTCAGAAAGAAAATTAAAGAGAAAGACAAAATTATCTCAGAAAGAACAAGGAGTCAAGGGAGAACAGATAGGACTGAAAGTTTATCAACAGAAAAGGAAGATAGGTGTGAGATGAGCCAAGAGGATACTATGAAATGAGCTATCCAAAGGATCAGAAATAAAGTTATAGACAAGACAGACAACAGAGAGCCAAAGTTTGCACAACTGGAATGTCTGAAATACAAAAATAATACAGCATAATGGAACTAACAATTGTAACAATAATCTCAGAATTTTTTCCTGAAATAAAATAATACTTATCAATTGATTTTTGACAAAAGTGCCAAAAATAATAAAATGGGAAAATGATAATCCTTTAAAAAAATGGTAATGGAATGATTGGACATCCATTAGAGGGGGGGGAAAAAAAACCCTTTCAATCCTTATCTCGCATTACATATAAAAATTAACTCAAGACTTCAGCTTCTGAAGACAACAGTACTGCCTCATCCACTCTGCTAAGCACAGCAAATACAGACATCCCCATTTACCCTTGGGGACTACATTCCAAGACCCCCAGGGCATGACCAAAATCTTAGATAGTACTGAACCCTCAAAATACTGTTTTTTCCTATTTATACATACATATGATAAAGTTTAACTTATAAATTAGGCACAGTAACCGCAGGAAACCCACCTCAGGCCAATACACCCTGCCCTTTGAGTCAGCCTCCTTTAGTCTCATGTGTGGTGAAGGACAGAGACACTCAGTCACAGCAAATGCCCACCCACCTCCAGCCACTGTCCCCCTGTAATACAAGTGAAGCTGGAAACCATGGAGATGACCGAGCAGTAAGTGCAGGTTCCAGCACTGGGCACTTCCAGCCTGTTCTGTGCATGTGGGATGTGTGGCCAGACTGTGCAGCCACCTGCTCCCAAGCCTGGGCACTGCTGGGGTCCTCTCACAGAAGGATGGGCCTGGCTAGCTGGGTTGGGAGGAAGCCCCACCACATTCACCTTTGCTTGAGCTGAGAACTCAAGCAAAACCCTGAACCCAGTGCTAAGCAAAGTTCCAAGATAGCAAACTATGGGCCCCAGGACTCCTGAATTAGGAGCCAGAGAAGGTATTCAGCATACATCCCTCCCTGGACATCACCCTCCTGGGAATGGGAGCCGGGGTGCCTTCCAGAAGCTCCCTGGATCCTTCTGCCCCCTTTTCCTATTAGAGCAGGAAGAGATTTCAGTATGAAGTCTGGGGAACTGTGGCCTAGGATCCTACCCATGTCTTCCTAGGCCTGTGAAAACCCTGCAGGTGGAGGCTGGGTCAGTGGCCCCTGGAGAGAGTCTGGGCCAGACCATCAACACAGCAGAACACTCAGACAGGGCTGGGGGCCAGGACCATTCTTCTCTGAAGTCAGAAGAGGCTCTCCTGGGGCAGCCTAAGTGGCTTCAGGCACACAGGGCCCTCAAGAGAGAGCAAGGCCCATGTGGGAGTCCCAGTAGTGCCCCATCCCCAGCTCAGCTGCAGACGCCAAGCAGGGTGAGCACAGCTGACCCCTGGAGAATGGAGAGACTGAAGCACTAACCACAGGACAGAAGACATCAGTGGGTTCTTTGTGTTTTGTGGTCTCACTCTGTCGCCCTGGGTAGAGTGCCATGGCATCATCACAGCTCACAGCAACCTCAAACTCTGGGGCCCAAGTGATTCTACAGCCTCAGCCTCCTCAGTAGATGAGATTACAGGTGCCTGACATAACAACCAGCTAGTTTTTCTCTTTTTAGTAGAGATGGGGTCTCGCTTTTGCTCAGGCTGATCTCGAATCCTTGAGCTCAGATGATCCTCCCACCTTAGCCTCCCAGAGCACTAGGATTACAGGTGTGAGCCACGGCCTCAGGTGAGTTTTTTGTCTTTAATCCTCATTGTGAGGAAGACAACGGAGCTGGACGACTCCACAGGCCACAGAGTCCCACGTGTGGAGGGCTGGCACTGGGACCAAGGTCCCCACCCCCAGTCATCTTCCTCTCTCATCCCTGGGGCTATGGCCAGGGCCAAGACAGGTCATGACTTCAATCCCTGTTACCCATTGCAAGGCTCCAGTCACAGGGGGCAGGGATGCATCCAGGGCCAACCAATCACATAGGAAAATGGAAATAACCCCAAAGGTAGCAACCAGAACAGGTGCCCAGGGCAGGGGCAACAGCCTTGTGGCAGGAAGGACCATGGCAGTGAGGCCCTAGTCTGTAGGTCTAAGCCCTCCAAAGGAGGATAAAGGTCTCTCTGGCCTGGCCTGGCCCTGGCCTCCCCACATACCTTCTCCCCTGGGGGCCCAGGCCTCTCGTCCCATTTCACAGTATGCTGAGGAATAGAGGTTCACAGGACCTGGGCAGCCCAGGGATGGGGAGGCCACCTCAGGTCCCAGACATTTTCTAGCCTCCAGCAGAGCCCCTGGGGGCTGCCCATGTCTGTGGGACAGTCTGGGCAACACAGGGATCCTGTGAGGGATCCCAGGTAGAAAGGGACAGGAGACGTCCAAGTTGCCCATGAGCAGAAGGGGCCCAGCCACATACATACACAGCGCCGTGGTGAGACGCTGTGGCTGGTTGTAGTGCACCATGGCCACACACAGCATGTTCAGGGCCACCACACACAGCACCTCCCAGTAGAAGCTCTGAGCCTTCACCACACGCTGGATGAAGAACCGGAACAGCTTCTCCTTCCTCCGGAATTATGATGAGCTCTCTGTCTTCCCGCACTTGAGGCTGGCACGGGCGAAGGGAGATCCTGGGGGACAGGGGACTTGCTGAGGGTGTGGGGGACCAGCAGGCCTCAGGACACACACCTGACACTCCCATGGCACACTCTCACAGACACACCCTTGAGGACACTGGCCCCTAGCCCAGCCAGTCACAGATACTTATGCTGATTAACTCTGTGGCCCCCATCTTGCTAGTGAGGGAGCCGAAGGCCTCAGTGATCTCCACGGTTACTGGGTGCCAGATGGGAGTGTTGGACTGGGCCTAGATGATCCACTGCCACTGTCTCTGGTCCCAGCACCCTGACACTGTCTGCAGGTATCCCGAGCTTTCTGCACCTCCAAGACATAAATCTCCCCAAATCCCACCTCATCAGTTTGGCTGAGGAATTCTGCAGCACCTGGCCCTCCCTCTCTCCCAGTGGCTCAGGGTTCACAGCTAGGAGCCACCTGTTCTTACCCAATTTCCTAGGGCACAGCCAAGTTCACTGTGCATATGTGGCCCATGCCTCCTGCCCACCAAGCCTTAAGCCCTACTCTGATCCAATGCCTGCAGCTCTCCCCTCCTCACATCCAACCATGTGGCCTCCTTGCATTTCCACACACTCTCCCTTCTGCTCTGCCCAGCCCCTCATGGCTGCCTGGGAGAGGGATGTCTCCCTTAGCTCCCTCTTGTCACAGCTGGTCCAGCATCCTCACTGAACTCCTGCTCCAGGAGCTTCATTCAAAAGTGGGTCCTTGGCTCCACTCGCAGTGGTCTTCACTAAACTGCCCCTGTCACTGAGTCTGCTTACTGACCCACTCTGTGCCCAGCTCCCGCAAAAGCCCCTGAGCTCTGAGAGGACAGGGGCCACATGCCTCTGTTACCATGTGATGGCAAGGCTTCTGGCAAAGCATGGTGAGTGGGGCAGGGCCTCCATCGTGCCTGGGATGCTGTGTGTGCCTCTAGGGCTGGCCATGTCCCTGCAGCAGCCTGTGCAGGAACTGCCCGACGTGTGCAGCATGGGCTGGCCACTGTGTCCGTGACACAGACAGCTGTGCCCAGCCAAGGGCCTCTCGGGGTGCAAACCCTGTGTGAAGACACAGGGTGTGTGAGTGTATCGCTGTGAGCACTCTGCGCATGTCATGTGTGCATGTGCACACCCAGGCGCTCAGCACAATGGAGAATCAGCGGGCTGGAGAAGACAGACTCTGAGGCCTTCAGGGGGACACGTCCACAAGCTGAGCAGCTGTGTCAGACACACAGGGAGACACTGTCATAGGTGGCCTCGGGCCCAGCAAGAGGGTCCAAAGGAGACCACAAGCCAGTTGTGGGTGTCCTTGCAGAGCCCTAAGGGTGGATTCTTAGTGCTTGGGATGCAAATGCACAGAACACCATCCCCACAGCCCTCTTTCTGTAAAGCCAAGACAGAGCCTCACACCATCCACATCCAGACCTCACTGGAAGTAGTCACTTAGTCAGAGCTGACCCACCATGGCCATGCATACGCACTCATCCTCAGAGGAGCAGAGCAGGGTGCAGAGGGGGCAGACGCACAGAGCAGGCCATGTGGGACAAAGCCACACAGGGCCACAGACTGAGCCATGCACTCATAGCCCCTGACACTTGCAGTCACTTGGAACATCAGAGTTACACTCATGCTCAGCCCTGACTCAGCTCACTCTGAAGGCCAGCCAGAAGCCACATGACATGTCCTCAGCACATGCATAGCCACCCATGGAAGGGGGGAAAGGAGCATGCAGACCCCCATGGCCACTGCACCTGGCAGTGAGGGGGCAGCAAGTCCTCCAAGGGAGTCCCCAGCCGTACAGTAATAGCTAGTTGGTGCCTGCCACAACAAAGGCCTAGTGAGAATGCTGCCTTCTGTGTCTGGCCAGCCATGTCCCACGCACTCATCTGCCTGCACCCACATAGCACACACCCTCCCTTGTCACCATATTTGCACAAAACCACACCTTCCATGGGGTCCCTGAGCCACAGAAGTTCCTTGGTGTGACCATGTGCGATGGAGCGCCAGGGCAGGGGCACCAGATAGCAGGACTATTCTGTCCTGCCTGCAGGGAGCCAGCATAACCACTCAACTCACACTCACACTCTGGGACAGACCCAGCAAACTCACAGGCAGACCAGCCAGTGTCCTCAGAGCCACAGAGCCATGTGGCGTGGGCCATTTGTTGAGGAAATGGGGAAAGTCAGGCCAGCATCCTGCCAGTATATCCTGGGCCACCAGTGCATTCTGGGCTGGGTGCAGGTACCCAGGACAGCATTTCCCAGTAGGCAGCCCCTGTGCGGCTGAGTCTGCCATGGACAGCGGCCCCGGCTCAGCTCTTTGCTATTACCCTCTGTAGCAAGTGGGGAGACGTCTGTGTCCACAGCCATGTTCAGGTGGGGAAATCACAAAGGGACCGCACTTCTGCTTTTCAGTCTTTTGCATTTTCCAAGTTTAGTTTAATCAGCACATATTTTTTAATGAAAAAAAAAAAAACATTATTTCAAGAAAAAAATATTTTCAAGGTAGGGGAAAATCAAGACTGAAACTAACCTATGAATGACAATGAATTGAGCTTTCATGAGAACAAGGCATGACTGCATGCAAACATTTGAGTTCTTTCTATTCTGCCCCCTACACAGGCATTCCATGCCAGGCCTGGACAGGGAACAGAAACAGAGTCGCCAAGACCATTCCTGCCCTCAGCAGCCCTTCCAGAGGCCAGTGAGACGACAGACCAGAAAAATGTGCTTTCCTTCAAGCCCAGCTTTGACTCACCAGCAGAGGACACCAAGGAACCCCTCACCTGGGTATGTGACCCTGCACACAGCACACAGCCTGGAGATTTCACGCAGAAAACCCTAACCTCACAGGACTATGAAGATTGAGTGAAACAACAAAGGGCCTAGTTCATTAGGGCTCAACCCACTTGACATGTGGCCTGCGCCTGGGACATAGCAGTCCTTGGCACCAAGGGAGGGCAGCCAAAGTCACCATGCAGCTCTGAGCACCTGAAAACCCAAGTATGGCTTCCTTTCCTCCCTCTGAGTCCCAAGCCCATCTTGATCTGACAACTTCTGAGTCCAGCCAGAGGTGAAGGCTGGAGCTCTACTGGAAATCCAGGAGGGAAAGTTGACAAGGTCCCAGGAATTTAGGTATAGCACCAAACAGATCAAAGTGAAACTAACTAAAAGAGAGAATGAGAAAGGTGCTTTTGAGAAAAAAAATAAATTCCCTTCTAAAACCATTCAGCAGATAAAAGAATAGGAAGGTCACTCTTAAAACCCAAGCTAGAAGCCTGGAAGATGAAGCACAAGAACATCTCAAGTCTATAGGAGACCATGAGGGAGAACTCACAAGGACAAGGCCAGACCAAGCAGATGAGCAGAAGACCAAGGAGAGGAGATGAAAGCAATGGACAGATGGAAGAAGGGGGCTCTGAGGAGGGGCTGTACCCACAGATGAGGCCCTGGGCTCTGCAGCAGGCACAGAACAACCTCCCCAGGAGGGAGAAGAGTCCGGCAGCCCCTAGCACCTTGTCCGCAACAGGGAACAGAGACAGGGTAATGTTTACGACACTGAGATGTGCCAGGATCTCGCTCCACAGTAAGGACCGAGGAGGGATGCTTGAGCATAAGCCAGAAGCTAAAAGTCCACCACCGGTGTAGTCCATCCAGTGACAGATGTGAGGAAGGGACTGACCAGGCCACAGGATGCCAGTCTACAGAGGAACTGACTCCCACTGAGCATGGTTGGAGTGGAGAGAAAACGTGAAGGCAAATTGCACCCTGATGGCTGTTAAGGGCTCTTGCACTTGGGGGGAGGGTGTGGCCACTCTAAGGTACTAATAAGAGTCTAGAACTAAAAACACTAAACTGGCCCAAACCAAGAGAGGGGATAGAGTATTACAAAGATCATATCTTACTGGATTGGGGGTAGGGGCAGAAGAAGGGGAAATAGAGCAAATTAGTGATGGAAATAATGCATCTTGGTGATAAAGATGGTAAAGAAACAAATAAATACTGAAGGAAAATGTTCCTAATTATGAGAATGGGGAAGGGAAGATAACCCTTTGTGGAACAGGAGAGTGAGAGAGAAATGATGAGTAATAGGCTGATCAGAGCAGAACAAGTGAAGCTGAAATGCAGGAACAGCAGCACCGGGACACTCAACAGGGATGGGAGCAGGGATGGCATGCAGCAACCAGGAAGCAACAAGCACAGGAGCAGATCAAGCGCTTCACACGTCAGGGACAGCAGCACAGGGGCACTCAGCAGGGACGGCAGGACAGCAGCACAAGTCACATGCAGAAGGGACAGCAGCAGGGACGGCAGCACCAGGACACGCAGCAGGGACAGCTGCAGGGATGGCATGGACGGCAGCACAAGTGACACGCAGCAACCAGGAAGCAACAAGCACAGGAGCAGATCAAGCGCTTCACACATCAGGGACAGCAGCACAGGGACACTCAGCAGGGACGGCAGGACAGCAGCACAAGTCACATGCAGCAGGGACAACAGCAGGGACGGCAGCACCAGGACACGCAGCAGGGACAGCATGGACGGCAGCACAAGTGACACACAGCAACCAGGAAGCAACAAGCACAGGAGCAGATCAAGCGCTTCACATGTCACTGAATCAAGACAGGCTGAATGCTCACATTAGAAACAGACCAGACAACAGGGTTAAAAAAAGCAAAACTCAAAAATATGATTTACAAGAACACTTAAAACGAAAAGGCAAGAAAGGTATCAGGTAAATGCAAGCTAAAAACCAAGAACAGCGACAGCAACAAAAAGTAGCAGTGCCACATGACAGCAAACAGATGAGGTGTCTACAGAGAGACTGACCAGGCCACAAGATGCCAGACAGGCAGGATGTGTACAGAGGGACTGATCAGGCCACAGGACACCAGACAGGTGGAGTGTCTACAGAGGGACTGACCAGGCCACAAGATGCCAGACAGGCAGAGTGTGTACAGAGGGACTGATCAGGCCACAGGACACCAGACAGGTGGAGTGTCTACAGAGGGACTGACCAGGACACAAGATTCCAGACAGGCAGGTTGTCTACAGAGGGACTGACCAGGCCACAGGACACCAGACAGGCAGGGTGTCTACAGAGGGACTGACCAGGCCATGAAACACCAGACAGGCAGTGTGTGTACAGAGGGACTGACCAGGCCACAGGACACCAGACAGGCAGGGTGCATACAGAGGGACTGACCAGGCCACAGGAAGCCAGACAGGCAGGTTGTGTACAGAGGGACTGACCAAGCCACAGGACACCAGACAGGCAGGGTGTGTACAGAGAGACTAACCAGGCCACAGGACACCAGACAGGCAGGGTGTGTACGGCGTGGATGTGGAGAAAAGGGCACACTTCTACATGCTGGTGGGAATGCACACTAATACGTTCCTTCTGGAAGGATGTTTGGAGAATACTTAGAGACCTAAAAATAGACCTGAAATTTGATCCTATAATTCCTTTACTAGGTTTATACCCAGAAGACCAAAAATCACAATATAACAGAGACATCTGTACCAGAATGTTTATTGTAGCCCAATTCATAATTGCTAAGTCATGGAAGAAGCCCAAGTGCCCATCAATCCATGAATGGACTAGCAAATTGTGGTACACGTATACCATGGAATATTATGCAGCCTTAAAGAAAGATGGAGACTTTACCTCTTTCATGTTTACCTGGATGGAGATGGAACTTATTCTTCTTAGCAAAGTATCTCAGGAATGGAAGAAAAAGTATCCAATGTACTCAGCCTTACTATGAAGCTAATTTATAGCTTTTACATGAAGGCTATAACCCAACTATAGCACAAGAATATGGGGAAGGGCTAAGGGAGGGGAAGGGAGGGGGGAGGTTAGGGTGGAGGGAGGGTAATGGGTGGGGCTACACCTACCGTGCATCTTAGAATGGGTACAGGTGAAACTTACTAAATGCAGAATACAAATGTCTGCATACAATAACTAATAAAATGCCACGAAGGGTACGTTGAACAGTTTGATGAGAATATTTCAGATTGTATATGAAACCAGCACATTTTACCCCTTGATTACACTAATGTACACAGCTATGATTTAACAATAAAAAAGAGTACAAGCCCTGAAATACACATGAATTCTACAAAAATGATTCTCTAAATATGGTCTCTGCCTGAGCAGCAGCAGGAACTTGTTAGGAAAGCAAGCCTTGGCCCTGACCCAGATCTACTGCATCAGAAACTGCATTGGATGGGCATCCATGCATTGGTCTTTAACAAGTCCTGCAGGTTCTAATGCTTGCTGAGGAGTAAGAACAACTACAAAAAATGGAGTTTCTGGTCTCTTGCCCAATAGACTCTGGACTAGAGCATCTATTTCTATTGTATTCGATACTAATATGAAATCAATACATAAACAACTGCATACCTATAGGAGAGAAAAACACAATTAAACTCAAATGGAGGGATAAGGGAGAGAAGGGTCGGGGGAGAGAGGAGGGAGGAGGACTGATGTGCTGAGAGATAACTGAAGGATATACTGTAGCCTGGGTGAAAGTCTCAACTATAACTTGAACTTTACATAACATCTAAAAAATATAACATAATCATTCATACCCTCATAATAATCTGAAATAAATTTTTAAAAGAAGTTCTTCTTGAGGGAAGCAAATTGGATAGCTTTTTCTTCCTTTGAAATGACTAACAAAAGGTGCACAGGAAAATCTTTGACATTTGCTGGAGACAGAGGAACATTTGTTGATATTAGGGCTTCATTTATCACCTCTAATGAGAAAGATGGGAAATAATAATTTAGCTAGAGTGAGTTGAATAGTGAATACTAATGAAATATAGAATAGAAATATAAACAAACTATATAGTTTTTCAGAGATGGAAAGAGGAAAGATAAAGCATACTGTACACACATTATGAAATACATTGAATGGCTTTACAGAAAGTGTTTAAATTGAATATATGGAGACCTGATTAATTTCAAAGAGAATGTGTATAATAAATGAAGGCACTGGAACAGTGAGGAAATACCAGTCCCACGTTTTTCAAAAAATTATATATACTGTGAATCAAAGAAATATCATAATATAGTGCAAATTGGTTATACAGAATACATAGTTCCACACACACACAAAAAAAGGTTGAAGTAGAAGGGTCCTTGCATAATGTTAGTTCCAGAAAGCCACATGGGAACTTAGTGCTTCGGGTCTCTGCTAGCCTGGTGTTTGCAGAAGTGCCAATACAGTGTGGGGTGTAACAGTTCCCACAGACCTCTGAGTGTTGTGACCCTGGGTGAAGGAGTCTCCTTTAGCTGAAGTATATTCTCTAAGAAGGCAAAGGCTGAAGGCTGTCAGATGACCATACCACCCATTCTAATTCTGAGATGGATTAGTGGACTATGCAGCACAGCATTCATTACACTCCACCCCTTTGGCCATTTGGATGTACTTCTTCATGTAAGTTCAGGGAGTGGCAACTTCATGGTCATTATTTAGGGAAGAAAGGTCAATAGGATGAAATACTTCTTAGAGCACTGACAATAGGTCAGAATTTAGCCTCTTCTCCTGAAGATCATCTCAAGATCACACTGAAATATGGACTTCATCCTCCACTGCCTGCTCTCGATGCCACTCAGCCCTGCATAACCTCTGCTAGTGGGTATGATTGACACAGTAGGTGGAGCTTGTTCTTGTTCTCAGTGTTCTGATCCTGGTCAATACATCATTTTCTTTTCATATTATGGCTGCTACATTTCACCATTTATTGTCAAAATTGAGAAACAGACTATCATCAGTGCCTAGATGAATCAACTGCATGCCAGAACTGTCTCCACTTCTGCTGTGATACACCCCTATTGCATGGGTCATATTAAATTCCAGATCTATGATATTAAATGACATGGGAGAAAACACCTTCAATGTGGATCTATGGAATGTCTTAGGAGAAGAATCACAATACAGACCCCAGGGATTCTATAACAAGGCTATTCTCTCCATAAAGAATGGGGGGTGGGGCCTTGGTGTGTGTCACACTTTATGGGGGCAAGACATGATTGCAAGAGGGACTTTACCTAACAATCGCAATCAGTGTAACCTGGCTTATTGTACCCTCAATGAATCCCCAACAATAAAAAAATAATAATAATGAAAAAAAAAAAAGAATGCTCATATGTCATGGAGAACTAGTTCCTGGTTTGTTACTGAGTCATATAGATGTGAGGTGTTTAACCACAGGGTACCCAGTAACCTCATTTCCAAAACATACCATTACAAGACTGGTTTCATGGCCATACTGCCCATTCTAATTCTGAGATGAATTAGTGGACTATGCACTAATTAGTGCACTTATGCACTAATGACTGATTTTACTAAGTCATAAATTCAGATAGATATAGTACTGTTATATGGAGTTAATGGTCCATTAGATATCAAACTGAGGTGTGTGTGAGCCACATGACCAGATAGTGCAGATGTTAGAATCATCCACTATTACTAAACCAACATTACTATTTTAGTCTGAACCTATTTTCTGTTGGGGTCAAGAGGTATCCTGTACCAGTAATACAGAGGATAAAAATTTTTGACTTTGACTCATAGATAGATTGGTATGGAGTGTTGATAAAGCCAAAATTGGACCACATATTCATTATAAACATCCTTGGTATCCTTGGAATGAAAGACACATGAACTGTATCTAATATGACTGGAATTGCAAGCAGGAGATCTGGTCATCCAATTTGTGTACAAGAAAAAGTGGATTAAGGTGGCAAGGCCATCTGGTCAAGGGCTTTGAACATAAATGAATAGAAGAGTGGAGACAGGCATGGGAGGACATGGAGGAAAAAAACAAGAAACATGAATTTTTTTTTGGTTTCCTAAGTCATAGAAGATGATTGGAAAAACAGGTAAGCACTTCTTGAGCCATGTAAGGTTGCATCAGCCACCTGATGGAAGGATGGACAATTAACCGTGTGGCTGTGGTGAAAGAGATAGCAGAGCTCAAGGAAGTGAAAAAGTTATTCAAGGAGCTTCAAAATACAGTAGAGTTGAGCAAGCAGAAGAAAGAATTTCTGAAATTGAATACAGGGGTTTTAAATAATACCAAGCATTAAAAGAGGCAGAAAAAAGGAAAACAAGAGCAGAACATTAACTGTGAGAGTTGTAGGATCATTCCAAAAGTTCAAACATCTGAATTGTAGGGATTCCTGAAAGAGAAGAGGATGGTCCTAAAGGCACAGATGTTCTACTCCAAGATATTATGGAGGAGAATTTCTGAAGCATTATAAGACCTACAGAAAATCAGATAGTAGATAGTTTCACAACCCCCAGCACAACTCAATTCAAACAAAATATCTCATAGACACATTGTAATTAAGGTTGCCAGAGTTAATATGAAGGAGAAAATCCTGCAAGCAGCCAGACATAAGAAAAACATTACCTACAAAGGGAGAAATATTAGGATGTCCACATATATTTTAGCTGAAATATCTCGGGCTAGAAGAGGATGGTCATATTCTTCAACCTTCTAAAACAAAACAACTTTCAGCCTAGGATCCCGTATCTAGCTAAACTGAGATTTATTTGTGATGGAGAAATCAAATATCTGACACATCAACATTTTGAGAAATTTGCCAAAACTAAACCAACTCCCCAGGAAATACTCAGACCCATTTCCCACAATTACAGGCACAAAGGTTTACCAGCAAAGTAAAGTCACCGAGAATTTAAACAAAAAACCTTAATTCTACATTGGTGAAAGTGTTAAAAAATATGCAGTGGACCTTTGAAAAACAGGACAGCCAGAAAACTACAACACTTATAAATTCTGTCAATTAATGTGAATGGCTTATATTCTCCTCTGAGAGACACAGGTTGTCTAAAGGATAAAAAAACTCAAGCCAGGTATCTGTTTCCTACAAGAGACTCATCTTACCTTACAGTATAAAACAAGATCCAGGGTGAAGGGATAAGCATCTCTAATACAAGTAAATGGAAATCAGAATGAAACAGGGATAGAAATTTTATTTGCAGATATAATAGGATTTAAACAAACAAAGATAAGGAAAGACAAGCACTATGTATTTGTCACTATGTATTTCTCAAGGGAAACAAGCAACATGAAGCGATTTGAATAATTAACATTTGTGTGTTCTACCTAAATGCTCTTCAATTTATAAAACAGATATGAAAATTTTGATATTTTCCTGCATTATAATGGTTGGAGATTTTAACACTCGTTTGGCAGTTCTGGATAAATCCTCCAAGAAGAAATTTATCAAAGAAATAATGGACTTAAACTTGACATTAGAACAAATGGACTTAACAGACATTTAGAGAATGTTTCATTCTAATAAAACTGAATATACATTCTTCTCCTCAGCCCACAGATCATCCTCCAAAACTGATCATATTTTAGGACAAAAATCTAACTTCAACGTATTTGAAAGAATAGAAATTATTCCTTGTGTCTTCTCAGACCACTGCAGAATAAAAATTGAACTCAACAGCAGAAGTCTTTATACTCAAACAAAATAGAAAATAAATAATTTAGGATGAATGATAGCTGAGTCAAACATGAGACAAAGAAGGAAATCATCAGAGTTTTGAAACAAAATAATAATGGAGACACAAATTATCAAAACCTGTGAGATACTGCAAAGACAGGTCTTAGAGGAGTAATTTATAACTTAGAAGCCTTCATCAAGAAAACAGAAAGTGAGAAATTCAACAACATAAAGGGTCATTTCAAGCAACAGGAAAAGGAAGAAAAATCCAAGCCAAAACCCAGCAGAAGAAGAGAAATAATGAAAATTAGAGCTGTGTTAAATGAAATTGAAAACAAAAGAATCATTCAGAAGATCAATGAAATGGAAAGCTGCTTTTAGGAATGATTAATTAAATTCATAAATCCTTGGCTAGCCTGACCAGAAATAGAAAAGTAAAGTCTCTAATAATGTCAATCAGAAATGATAAATGGGACATAAGAATAGATACCACAGAAATTAAAAAATCCTCAATGTTCATGACAAAAAACTCTATTCTCAGAAATATGAAAATCTGAAGGAAATCTGCCACCTTCCTAGACTCAAGTAGAAAAAATTACAAATTTGGAATAGACCTATATCCAGTGCTGAAATAACATCAAGAATACAAAATCTCTCAAAAAATAAAAGTCCAGGACCAAATGATTTCAGATCACAATTCTACCAAACCTTCAAAGAGGAACCAGTACCTATATTACATAACCTTTTCCAAAGCATAGCATAACAGAGAGATGATTCCTGAGTTTTGTTGCTTATAGAAATTAAACTTTCCTTAGGGGAAACCTTGTGACTTTTAAATAAAACCAAAGGAAGAAGAGTTACTCCTTAGGGGAAATACATCCAGCTTTCTCTATTACGGTCTTTGTAGACACAAAATTGACTGGAAAGTTTGAATTCTGCTGTCACCTTTGTATCCTAAGGGAGCCAAACGGTTTGCAGAGTGCAGAGACAATAGAAGAATTCATTTAATGAGTCACTCTGGGAATGCAACTCTTGAGACACAAGAAATGTTAAACATGCCCCTGCTGGCCCCCACCTGTAATTCTTTGATTTCTGATTGTGTGAAAACCCAGGAGGGCTTCCCAGGGAAAGACTCTGGAGAAAAATAAATCTTCAGTGACACCAGCAGAGAGAGTCAGTGTGAACAGGGGGGCTGGTGGAGAAAAAAGAAAGAAAAGTGGGCACAGGCTTTGCCTTTACAGCAATGAGATGGGGACAGTTCTGCAGGTATTTAATCTGTGAGGGTACAATCTCTATCCTTAGAAGATAAGATACTTTGAGACTGGTCTTTTCCCACTCTCCTTCAGTTTCCTGTTCTTTCTTTATGGAATTGATAATAGAATCTCTTTCTAGTAAGAGCTAGAAATGGCCAATTCTAGAATGTATCTTTTCCTGGACAGTCTTTAGAGCTTCTCCTGTCTCCTAAACATTGTAGGTTCCTGCTAGATTTCCTTGATCCAAACACTCATTCATTAACTACTGTTTAAGGACCTCTTATTCACCAGGTATTGTATGTGCTGTTTTCAATTTGATCACATTTTTAAATTTACTTCCCTATTACTAAAATCACTGAATAGTTCCTATATGTTGTCATCATCAGTTTTTATTAAAGTGTGCAAAATATGATGGAAATAACATACTTATTTTTGACACTTGGCACTCAGGCCACTTTCCGTTCACCATTCACCAATCTCTTTAAATGTTTGGGAGAATACTGAGTAATATAATTTAAAGTAGTCCGCATTTCCCTAATCATAAATGTTGCACAATTGTTCTAATATGTTAATGTAGGATATAATGTTACCTGTGGGTTTTAAATCACCATTCTTTACTTGGTTCAGAAGTTGCCTGTGTACTTTTGTGTATGTCTGAAGATTCTCTGCCCTGCCTGCTAACTGCAGAAATGGTTATTCCATATTCTCAAACACATTTTTTTCCTTGTGATTGTGAATCTACTTATGAACCTGTATGTGTGCTATTCTTTATTTTATTTTATTTTTTTATTAAATCATAACTGTATACATTGATATGATCATGGGGCATCATACACTCGCTTCATAGACCATTTGAGAAGGCTATGTTAACCATTGTGATGAAAATGTGTGCTATTCTATGTTAACAAACATTATAAGACAAACTTCGTTCCCCTTACTAAAGTGTTACCTGCTCATTATTTATTAGTCCTATAAAATGGAAATGAATGTATTTTATTTAACCTTACCACTCCACTTTGAATCTATATTCAGGCATGTAATGAGGTTCAAGATTTCTGTTCATGTTGCTTTTACACATTTGGTCTCACTCATTATTACACATGCAAGATTTGTATTTGTTGGGCCCTGACAACATGACAGGCACAAAGTGTATCAACATGCCTGGAAAGAAAAATAATGAGAAAAAACTGTCACAGCCTCAGACTTCAAACAAACATAAAATTATCAACATGAAATGAACTTTAAGAGATATCACAGGGTACTCTGCTGTGGGCCTCACACCTCTGCCCTCATGACACTCATCCTTTGCTCTCCATTTCACTCACCCTCAAATTCCCACTACAATACTCACTGAACCATATGTGTGTAGCATCCTGTTCTCTTGCCTAGAAAGTTTATTCTGTCCTTACTCCCTTGATTAACTCTGACCCACACTTCCTCTTTCAGATCATATATACATATATCAGAGAATTCCTGCCTTCACAACATTCCCATCTAAATTTTTCTTCATGATTTTTTTTCTGCTTTTAATTTAGTGACCCACTCTATGAGTCATAACATGTAACACGGAATATTGTTCTATCATCAAGATGTAAAAATTACTTTAAAATATCAAATTTGGCTTTTGGTTTTTCTAGATGATTAAATTTATACACATTTTGGAAACCTTCAATTGAATCTATCAGTTATATATGTTGGTGACTAACTTTGCTGATTCTAATACATCTCCTACTGAGAGAATATCCACATGAGCAAAACTTCTGACATATACCTTGTATTTTATTTCAATTTGTTTGTGTGCTTTAATTCCCTCCTTTTATGTATATGGTCTACTCATTTTTTCTTCTTTGGAGAATTCACTTGGTGTGCATATTCTGAAAGAAGGAGATATAAGGATCTTCACTAGTTACAAGTACTATATGGCAATCAAACCAGGTAAGAGACCTGACCTGATATTTTCAGAATGATCAGAATTACATCCTTAAGGCATTGGAACAGTGAGGAAATACATCCTGATGGTTGATTCTTGTATATGGGGTCTTGATATAAAACATAGGCATGAACGGCAGATTTATTGTTATGTTAAAAATGTAAGATTCAGTAACCAGAATAGAAAAATGATAACTATCCCACCATGTTTAATTTCATTCTTTGATAGATATTGGATATATTTACTGCTCCTACTATAGAGGTGAGGTACCTGCAGATAATAGTTTAAATAACTTTCTCAGGTCACTCCTTAGTAAGCTGTTCTATAAATATTTATCTCTAGAAAGACTGACTAATTAAAACTTTTTTTCATTATTATTATCCTGTATGATGAAAAACTTAACATATCTAAAATAATTTTACTAAAAAGAAAACTTTAATAATAACAATGACAAGTATTATTTATTGAGATTATTTGTACAAAAAACTACTCTTAAACCTCACACATGAGGTATACTAATGATCATATATTTAGAAAAATAACAAGATCCTAAGAGGTTACTTTCATATCAATAGGAAATGTCACATCACAGAAAAAGGAGTGAGTTGAAAATCCATGTGATAATCACCACTGGAGACCCAGTAGAATAAAAGGATTCTGAAAAAATGGATTATAAAAAAAAAAAAAAAGATGGGCTATGTCTGCAATAACTTGAAAGATTCTATCAAGGAAGAAATCGGTTAATGACAAGAGGTTTAATATGAGAATCAAATCTAGTGAATAGATGAGAAAATAGAGGGATTGCTGCTAATTGGAAGGAAGTCTGAGCAATTCTTCACATTTCAAATACAAGTGGCTGCCTGCTCAACAAAGTAAATACAGTCTTTGAAAAGACTCTACTGACTGTGATGAATCATTATACTGTGATAACTAGCCAAGGTGTAACCTGGCATTTTATAAAATGTTCCATTTATCTTCCTCCCTGACAGACACACTACTAGCTACATGGAAGCAGAAAAACACACAGAAGTATCACAATTCCTCCTCATGGGCCTCTCAGAAGATCCTGAACTGCAGCCCCTTCCCTCTGGGCTGTTCCAATCCATGTACCTGGTCACAATGCTCAGGAATCTGCTTGTAATCCTGCCCATATGCTCTGACTCTCACCTGCACACCCCCATGTACTTCTTCCTTTCCATCCTTTCCTTGGCTGACATCTGTTTTACCTCCACCACGATTCCAAAGATGTTAGTGAACATCCAAACGCAAAGCAAAGACATCTACTACATAGGATGCCTCACTCAGATGTATTTTGTAATGATGTTTGGTGGACTGGATAATCTCCTGCTGACTGTGATGGTCTGTGACTGGTTTGTAGCCATCTGCCACCCTCTTCACTATATGGTCATCATGAACCCCTACCTCTGTGGCCTCCTGGTTCTGATGCCTTTATTCATCATGTCTCTGGTTGCCACGGTTCATGTTCTACTGATCACAAGACTGACCTCTGTAGGCACTGAAATTCTACATTTCTTCTGTGAAATGGCTCATCTCCTCAAGATGACCTGCTCTGATCCTCTCGTTGATACCATCATATTGTATGTGTCAAATGTGTTTCTGGGGGTGTTATCTGTCATGAGGATCCTATTCTCTTATTCTCAGATATTCTCCTCCTTAATGAGGTTGTCATCTATGGCAGGCAAGTATAAAGCATTTTCCACCTGTGGGTCTCACCTCTGTGTGGTCTGCTTGCTCTATGGAACAGGACTTGGGGTCTACCTGAGTTCTTCTGGGACAAATTATTCCCAGAGAACTTCTATTGCCTCAGTGATGTACACAGTGGTCACCCCCATGCTGAATCCCTTCATCTACAGCCTGAGTAATAAGCATGTGAAGGGGGCCCTGGGAAGACTTCTCATCAGAACAGCCTCTTGCCTGTGACACAAAGATCACTGGTTCAGAACTCAGTGGACATTGTGGTCCTCAAAAGCAAATGTGAATTTCCATATCCTTGTTGTGTTTCTCCTTTTAATGATATGGTTCTTTTGTTTTTTTGCCAAAGCAACCAGTTCTCTGCTTTTTTACATTTTTGTTTTTGTTAAACAAATGACTCAGTAATTTAATATCTCTCGTCTATAACTGGGCCTTAAAGTGCTAATTTTATTAAGTTTTCATAGAGCCATTCCTGAGATTTATAACTTGACAAAAGGATTTCATATTGGATACTGGTGCAGTTTTCTGAAAAATTATCCTCTTTCCTGTTACTATTCTTCTCTAATTTATATGTGCTCTTGCTATTTATGAAATAAATGTAATAAAAATGACAATACTGAAAGCTGTAGTCTTCCTCTACTAGAATTCTGCTTGTTGCTTTACATGTATGAAAATAATTCTAAAAGCATGCCTTTGAGATTTTGTTATGTGGGCTGCTCTTACTGGAATTAGATGATATCTCAAAGTGGTTTTGATTTGCATTTCACTGATGATTAAAGATGATGAGCAGTTTTTATATGTCTGTAAGCCATGCACTTTTCTTCTTCAGTGAAGATTCTGTTCAAGTCTCTTGCCCACAATGAAATAGGATCATTTGTTCTTTTCTTATTAATAAGTTTGATTTCTCCATCAATTCTGGTTATCAAACCTTTGTCAGAAACATATGGATTTAGATAAAAGGGAACACTTCTGCACTTTTGGGGGAAATGCAAGCTAATACATTCCTTTTGGAAAGAAGATTGGAGAACACTTAGGGATCTAAAAGTAGACCTGCCATTTGACCCTGCAATTCCTATACTAGGTGTATATCCAAAAGACAAAAAATCACTATGTAACAAAGATATTTGCACCAGATTATTCACTGCAGTTCAATTAATAATTGCCAAGTCATGGAAGAAGACCAAGTGTCAATCTACCCATGAATTGATTAATAAACTGTGGTATATGTATACCATGGAATACTACGTAGCCTTAAAAAAGATGGAGACTTTACCTCCTTTTTGTTTACATGGATGGAGCTGTAACATATTGTTCCTAGTAAAGCATCTCAAGAATGGAAGAAAAAGTATCCAATGTTCTCAGTACTTTTATGAAACCAATTTATAATCATTCACACTTTCATATGAAAGATAAATCACAACTACAGACCAGGATGTAGAAGGGAAGATGAGGGGGATGGGAGGGGAGTGAGGAGGGTTGATGGAGGAAGGGTAAATGGTGGGGCCACACCTATGGAGCATATTTCAAGGGTATGCCATATCTAAGTATAGAATATAGATGTCTTAACATAATAAGTAAATGAAGTGAATCCCTATATTAACAAATTTGATCTAAGCATTCCAAATTGTATATAAAAGCAGAACACTGTACTCCATAAATGGATTAATGTGTAAATGATCTATGTGTATATGACTTAATAAATAATAAAAGAAAAAAGAAAAAATGGTCAGTGGCATAGCCAACTGTATAACTGGCAATCATTTCTATTCTAATCACCTTTCCCCTTCAATTCCTAATAAACATTTTTGGTAGATGTTGCTGGCCTCCATCACTGGGGAAAAAAAAAATAAGAAAAATAATAAATATGAGAGCCATCAATAAGTATGCTGAGTATGCAATTTCTATTGCATCTATAGAAATATTCTCCCTTAAAAAATAACAAAAAACAAAGAAACAGACAAAAAAAAATGCCTTTGAGAGTTTTCACACATTCTTCAATTTCTCCAAGGAAGAGCCTCAGTTAAGATGGACTATGACCCTGCACTGAGTCCACACTCTTGTTTGCTGCACTGCTTTTCATAAAAACAGTGATGATGGGTGTGGAGCAAGACAGTGAACCCAAAGAATTGTTCAACTGAGCTGTACAAAAATGACTGGGGAAAAAGAGAAAACCCAACCATACTTGGCGTGGGGGAAATTATCCAGAGTCATAGCTCAGGGAAGACAGCCAGGAGGGGGTGAGCTGGATACAGCATATGATCCCAAGTGGTGGAAATGTTATAAATTTGGCAGGTGATTTCTATCAGCTTGGATCGGCTGGACTCCCACAAAGGTGTGGAAGGGAGGAAGACTTTCAGGGTTTTTCAATTGTTGGGGGAACTATGCATTGAATGGAAATCTTGGAAGGGTGGGGGACTTGAACATATAGTAACTACATTTGAACACTGATTGGAGTGGATTTGCCATAGGTTTGATGGCTGGTGAGGCAGCCATACTGAGAAGGTCTCAGTGGCCAGTGGTCTCCCATTGTGGGAAGGTCATGAGAAGGTCTTAGAAAGTGCCTAAAGTACAGCCATCTTAATTCCACCTGGAAGGATTATAAATCCACTCCTGGGACAGGCTAAGGGACTCTCTGTACCCCTTAGGAACTGAAGTCAGGGAGCACAGTGAGACCTCCCCTGAAAGGTTCTTGTGAGCTTTAAAATCCCAGCCTTGCAGGATGAGAATGCTGAAGAAACAATCAGGCGATCAATGAAGGCAACTAAGTTTGGAATAAAGAACATAGGGTTTGCTGGTGGTGCTCTCTGTCTCCTAAGAAAACCATAGCATCACCTGGTTTCCTGGTGACATATTGCAAAATATCATCATCAAGAACAAGGATTTCTGTTTATTTGGCCATGAGAAAAATTTGGGTTTTCTCAGGCTGAGGCCATTTCAAGACCAAAGCTCTGAGACAAGGGGATTTGAAAGAAGGGAGGCAGTGAGAAGGGAAAAGGAGGACAAGAAAGTGAACAAGAAGAAAGAACATATGAGGAGGAACCAACAGAACAATTGGTGCAACATAAAAATGCAAAACAGAGGAACTCCCTAATGGGAGTTCTTGGAGAGGTATCTACTGCAGAAGACTCCACCTATTAATAATTAATGGACTTTACAGAAAGGGAATTTAAAATATAGACAATAAAAGGAATGGATGAGAAAATGGAAAGACAGAACCAAAAGTTGAATGAGAGATATGTACAATACAGAAAGGATATGGCAGAGTTTAAGGAAGGAGACAATCAGGGAATGTAAAGATGCGGTAGAAAGTATCAAAAACAGGTTAGACCATGGAGAAGAAAGAACCTCAGAGCTAGAGGACAAAGTTTTTGAGTTAACCTATTAGTTATAGAGGCAGAAAAGAAGAGTGATAAAGCAGAACAGTCACTTAGAGAACTACAAGACTCCAGGAAGCACTCAAACATATGAATAATAGTGATTCCTGAAGGGGCAGAAGATTGTCCCAAAGGAATGGAATCCCTACTGGAGACTATCATAAATGAAAACTTACCAAGTTTTACTAAAGACACTGACACACTCCTTTCAAATGGATATCGAACCCCAGTTTGTCTCAGCTTAAACAGACCCTCTCCAAAACACATTGTAGTCAACCTATCCAAAGTCAAGATGAAAGAAAAAAATCTGCAAGCATCCAACAGTAAGTGTCAACTGACCTACAGAGGCAGAGCCAATAGGATGACAAAAGACTTTTCAATGGAAAACTTCCAAGCCAGAAGAGCATGGTCATCCACTTTTACCATTCTTAAAACATTTTTTTCAGCCCAGAATTCTGTACCTTGCTAAACTAAGCTGCAAAATTGATGGAGAAATCAAATCTTTTGATGATGTACAAGCTCTGAGGAAATTTGCCACAACAAGACCAGCTCTACAGGAAATACTTAGACCTATTCTCAACACTGACAATCACAATGGACCACCAACAAAGTAAACACCCAGAAGCTAAAGGGGAAAACATATTTTTCACAGTGACACAAAGATAAAATACACAACACACTTTCTCATAACAAGATGAATAAAATTCCATTACACTTATCAATTCTCTCCATAAATGTCAGTGGACTGAATTCACCACTGAAGAGACACAGGCTGGCTGATTGGATTAAAAAAAGAAAAAAATCTATATGCCTGCAGGAGACACACTTTTCCCTGAAGGACAAATCAAGGCTCAGGGTTAAGAAATGGAAAACAGTGTTTCAAGTAAATGGAAATCAGAAGAAAGGAGGGGCTGTAATCTTATTTTCGGATACAAGTGGATGAAAGCAACTAAAGAAAGATAAAATTGGACACTTTATAGTGGTAAAAGGAGACAAGAAGACATTTCAATTTTAGATATTTAGGCACCCAACTTAAATGCTATCACATTTATGAAACAGATCTTGAAGAGTCTGAGCAATGTGACATCCCACAATACCATAATAGCTGGGGACTTTAACACCCCTCTCACAGATCTGGACAGACATTCTAAACAGGAACTAAACAAGGAAACAAAGGACTTAAATGTGATCCTAGAACAAAAGTGATTAATAGACATATACAGAACACACCATCCCAAAGATTAAAAATACGCATTTTTCTTATCAGCCCATGGTACATCCTCCAAAATCAACAACATCCTAGGATACAAATCAAATCTCAGCAAAATTAAAGGAATATAAATAATACCATGTATCTTCTCAGAACACAAGGCAATAAAGGTGGTACTCAACTCCAACAAAAATGTTTATCCCCACAGAGAGAAGAGGAAATGTATTGCATTAGATACCTATACTGGAAAAGCAAAAAGAGAGTGCATCAACAAACTCATGGACCTTCTAATGGAATTGGAAAAAGAAGAACAATCTAATTACAGACCCAGCAGAAGCAAGAAATAGCCAAAATTAAATCAGATTCATGAAATTGAAAACAAAAGTATCACTCAGAAAATTAATGAAACAAAAAGTTGCATCTTGGAATGGTGCAAGTGAAGTTTACTAAGTATAGAGTATAAGGGTTTGAACACAATAATTAAGAAAATGCCATGAAGGCTATGTTAACCAGTTCTGTGAAAATATTTCAGACTGTATATGGAACCAGCACATTGTACCTCATGATTGCATTATTGTACACAGCTATGATTTAATAAAAAAATAGTTGTTTTTTGGAAAAAATAAATAAAATTGATAAACCTCTGGCCAAATTAGCTAGAAACAGAAAAGTAAAATCTCAAATAACCTCAATCAGAAACGATAAAGGGGAAATAACAGCCAATGCCACAGAGATACAAGAGATCATCTCTGAGTAGTACAAAAACCTCTATGCCCAGAAATTTGACAATCTGGAGGAAATGAATTAATACCTAGAATCACACCCTCTTCCTAGACTTAACCAAGAAGAAATAGCATTCTTGAACAAATCAATTTCAAGAACTGAGATCAAAGAAACAAGAAAAAGCTCCCAACAAATAAATTCCCTGGTCCAGATGGCTTCACATCAGAATTCTATCAAACCTTCAAGGAAGAGTTCATACCCATACTGCAAAAATTATTCCAAAAAATTGAAAAGAAAAGAATCGTCATCAACATGTTCTGTGAAACGAACATCCTGATGCCAAAACCAGGAAAAGACCCAACTAAAAAGGAGAATTTCAGACCAATTTTACTAATGAATAAAGATGCAAATGGTTTATGAAGTGAGTGTATGATGCCCCATAATCATATCATTGTATACAGTTATGATTTAATAAAAAAATTAAAAAAATAAAGATGCAAAAATTCTCAATAAAATCCTAACTAACATATTAAGCTACCCATTAAAAAAAATCATTCATCACAGTCAAGTAGGTTTCATCCCAGGGATGCAAGGCTGGTTTAACATAAGCAAGTCCATAAACGTAATTCACCATATCAACAGAAGCAAAAACAAAGATGATATGATCTTCTCAATAGATGCAGAAAAAGCATTCAATGAAATCTAGCAACCTTTTCTAATCAGAACACTGAAGAGTATAGGCACAGGTGGCACATTTCTTAAACTAATTAAGGTTATCTATGACACTCCTACAGCTAAAATTTTACTGAATGGAGTAAAACTGAAAGCTTTTCCACTTAGAGCTGGAAGCAGACAAGGTTGTCCTCTATCGCAACTACTGTTCAATATAGTGTAGGAAGTTCTAGCCAATACAATCAGGCAAGAGAAGAAATAAAGGGTGTCCAAATGGTACAGAGGATCAGATTCTCACTGTTTGCTGAGATGATCTTATACTTAGAGACCTCCAAAGACTCAAACACAAGACTTCTGCAAGTGAGAAAAAAATACAGCAATGTCACAGGATATAAAATCAATGTTCGCAAATCAGTAGCATTTGTATATGCCAATAGCAGCCAAGATGAGAAGCTAATTAAGGGCACAATTCCATTCACAGTAGCTACAAAGAAAATGAAATACCTAGGAATATACCTAAAAAAAGAGGTGAAAGACCTCTACAAAGAAAATTACAAAATCTTAAGAAAATAAATGGCAGAAAATAATAACAAATGGAAGACCATACCATGGTCATGGCTGGGAAGAGTCAACATATTTACAATGTCTATACTTCCAGGGCAGTGCCTGTGGCTCAGTTGGTAAGGCGCCGGCATATACCGAGGGTGGCGGGTTCAAACCCAGACCCAGCCAAACTGCAACCAAAAACAGCCGGGTGTTGTGGCAGGCGCCTGTAGCCCCAGATAATTGGGAGGCTGAGGCAGGAGAATCGCTTGAGCCCAGGAGTTGGAGGTTGCTGTGAGCTGTGTGAGGCCACAGCACTCTATTGAGGGCCATAAAGTGAGACTCTGTCTCTACTAAAAAAAAAAAATGTCTATACTTCCAAAAACAATCTACCAAGTCAATGCAATCCCCTAAAATTCCATCATCATGTTTTCAAGATTTGGAAAAACAATTCTTTGTTTTGTATGGAACCAAAAGGAACCTTATATAGCCAAGGAACTCTTAATAATAAAAACAAAGCTGGGAGTATCACACTATCAGATTTTTGGCTATATTACAAGTGATCAAAGTAGCATGGTATTGGCACAAAAATAGAGATATTGACATTTGAAACCCAATAGAAAGCCATGAGATGAAACTAAAATTTTACAGCCACCAGGTTTTTGGTAAACCAAGCAAGAACATACTCTGGGGGAAAGAATCCCTATTCAATAAATGGTGTTGGGAGAACTGGATAACCACATGTAAAAGACTGAAACTGGACCTGCACTTCTCACCACTTACAAAAATTGATTCAAGATGCATAAAAGATTTAAATCTAAGGCATGAAACAATAAAAATCTTTGGAAAAAGTGTGGTGAACACACTTGGAGATATCAGCCTGGGAAAAGATTTTATGAAGACTTCCATTGCAACTGCAACAACAAAAATAATAATAAAAAAAAGGATTTAAGTATACTGAAAAGCTTCTGTACAGCTAGGGAGACTACAACCGAAGCAAACTGATAACCTTCATAAGGGGAAAAGATATTTGCATATTATGTGTTGAACAAAAGCTTGATAACTAGGATCTATAGAGAACTCTAGTTAATTAACAAAAAAAGACCCAATAATCTCATATATCACTGGGCAAGAGAGGTCAATAGAACCTTTTCAAAAGAAGGCATATGAATGGCTAATAAACACATGAAAAATGCTCTTCATTCCTAATGATCAGAGAAATACAAATCAAAACTACTCTGATATATCACCTAACCCCAGTGAGAATGTCTCACATCACAGTTTCAAAGCTGCAGATGCTGGTGCAGATATGGAGAGAAGGAAATACTTTTACATGGCTAGTGGGACTGCAAACTAATACAATCTTTTTGGAACCAAGTATGGAGAATCCGCAGAGAACTCAAACTAGGCCTCCCATTTGATCCTGTAATCCCATTACTAGTCCATCTACTGAGAAGAAAAGAAATCCTTCTATCATAAGGACATTTGCCCTAGACTGTTTATCACAGCTCAATTTACAATCGCTAAAATGTGAAAATACACTAAATGTCTACCAATCCAGAAAAAGATTGACAAGCTGTGGTATATGTATACCACAGAATACTATTCAGCCACTAAAAGAGATTGAGACTACATTTTTTGTATTAACCTGGATGGGGTTGTAACACATTCTTAGTAAAGCATCATAAGAATGGAGAAGCAAGAATCCAATGTACTCAATTCTAATATGAAGGCAGTAGATGAGCCAATACAGGGGAGGGATAGGGGAATGAGTAAGTGTGGAGAGGGGAGGACAGCAAGATGGGAGGGGTCACAGTGTATGGCACACCTCTTGGGGATGGGTCACAATTATAAGAGGGACTTTATCTAACAAATGCAATCAGTGTAATCTATTTCTTTTTACCCTCAGTGAATCCCAAACAATAAAAATGTAAAAATAATTAAAATAAATTTAATTAGTTCTATAATATGGGTATATTTCTAGATTCTCTATTCTATTCAGTTTATCTGTTTGTCTATCTTTAGTGTATGTCAATATCCACTGTCTTGATTTATGAAGCTTCATGTATCCCTTTCATGTATTTATGAAATAAGGAAGCAATAACTCTCCAACTTTGTTTTTCTTTTTTAAAGTTATTTGGCACTCCTAAGTCTTTGCATTTCCATGTAAATAAAGGGAAAGTGATGGAATTTTCAACATAGATGCTAGAATTTAGATTTTACAGTAAGTACATGTATTTGATTCCTATGATAACTCTGAGATGTTGCTTCAACTCTTGTGATTTTTGTCTTTCTCTCCTTCCTTCTTTATTCTTTACTGTCCTTCCTTCTTTTCTTCCTTCCTCTTGCCTGTTTTACTGGGTAATGTTAGCAGGGTACATTCCATTTTATGGCTGAGTAATATTCCTCTATATAGTAAACCCAAGTTGTTTATCCATTTATTCATTAATGGATATTCAGGTAATTTCCATCTCTAGATTCTTGTGAATAGTTCTGCTAGGAACATGCTTATGTCTTCATATTCTTTCCAATACTTATTATTTTCTTTCTTAAAAAATGACTACATCCACCTAGTAGATTTGAAGTAACATCTATTTGTCCTTTTGAGTTGTGTTTTGCTAATGGAAAATTGACCATCTGTTAGAGTGCTTATTAGCAGTTTGTGTATCTTCTGTGGAGAAATGGATTTTCAAGTCTGTTCAATTTTAATTGTCTTCTTTGTATTTTTGTTTCTTATATTAGTTCTTATATTAGTTTCTTATATTAGTTCTTCATATATTCTGGATAATTTGACCCGTATCAGATATATGTTTTGCTAATATTTCCCCTTTCATGTTATCTTTCAAGAATAAATTTTATTGTTTTCAACTGTACTCATCAGAATGGAAAATAGATATCCTGAAATTCTCTCTCTCTCTCTCATTTTTGGATAGGGCAGGATTTGAACCCACCACCTCTGGTATATGGGGCTGGCACCCTACTCCTTTGAGACACAGGCACCACCCCTGAATTTATTTCTTATTTCCTATTTCACAACCCCACAGTACCTACCATTCTTCTGTCTGCTTCTATGAGCTAGACACTTTTAGATTCCATGTAAAGGAAACTTCATGTTGTAATTGTTGGCTATGACTTCCTGATTTCACTTTACATATAGTCCTCCAGCTTGATCAATGTGGTAGGAAAAACAGGATTTCTTTCTTCTAAAAGGCTGAACAATATTCCTGTGTATATACCACATATTCTTCAGCTATTCTACTAAATGATGGAACAAAGTTCCCTTCCATATCATGGATGTTGTGATTAATGCTGCCATGGAAATTGGAATGCACATTATCTCCCAACATATCGGGAGTCATAGTTCGTAGTTTGATTTCTGGAATACATGGCTATTCTATTTTTATTTATTTTTTAATTTTTTGTGCAACCACTGTATTGTTTTTTCATAAAGGTCACACTAATGTACCAACAGTTTTCAAGTATCCAAGTATCTGTCCAACACACAAATACACCAATACTTGCTGCCCTTTTCTTCTTTGTGATAGCCATTCTATCACATGGATGATTACTTATGCTGAGATTTTTCACATATACCTGTTGTCTCTTTGTGATTTTTTAAACTTTAAAATGTATATTTTTAATATATCAAAATGTTAACAAGTATTTTTGTTAGCTGGCATGATTCAGAGCTGTAAGTGTGCCCATAAACAAAATAATGTTCATTGTATCCTTTAGGTAGTTTTTTGCCCCTACTTTTCCCCCTTCCCTTTGCTTAATTTCCAGTGACTCTTAATTGCTCTGTGCATATGTGTGCCTATCCATTACTTTCAATTTATTGGAGAATACATATGGTATTAGTTATTCCATTCTTGAGATATATCACTTAGGAGAATGATTTCCAATTCTTTCCAGATTTTTGAAAAAGGCACTAATTCATCCACTTTTGTGGCTGAGTAGTACTCAATTGTATACATATACCATATTTGTTTAATCCACTCATGAATTAGAGGGCATTTGGATTGATTCCAAATCTATGTTGTTTAAATTGTGCTGCAATAAAAATTTGAGTGATACTGATGCAAAAGATAAAACTAAGCAATGGACTCTCACCAAATAAGATGAATAGAATACTACCACACTTATCAATTATCTCAATAAATGTTAATGGCTTGAATTCCCCACTGAAGAGACATAGATTGGCTGACTGGATTAAAAAACACAAGCCATCCATTTGCTGTCTGCAAGAAACACACCTGGCTTCAAAAGACAAATTAAAGCTCCGAGTCAAGGGTTGGAAGACAATTTTTCAGGCAAACGGAATTCAGAAGAAAAGAGGAGTTGCAATCTTATTTTCAGATACATGTGGATTTAAAGCAACTAAAGTCAAAAAAGACAAAGATGGTCACTTTATATTGGTCAAGGGAAAAATACAACAAGAAGACATTTCAATTCTAAATATTTATGCACCCAATTAAAATGCTCCCAGATTCTTGAAGCAGACATTACTCAGTCTGAGCAATATGATATCTGATAATACCATCATAACAGGGGACTTTAACACACCTCTTACAGAGCTGGACAGATCCTCTAAACAGAAATTAAACAAAGATGTAAGAGATTTAAATGAGACCCTAGAACAACTATGCTTGATAGACGCATATAGAACACTCCACCCCAAAGATAAAGAATATACATTCTTCTCATCACCCCATGGAACATTCTCCAAAATTGATCATATTCTGGGACACAAAACAAATATCAACAGAATCAAAAGAATTGAAATTTTACCTTGTATCTTTTCAGACCATAAGGCACTAAAGGTGGAACTCAACTCTAACAAAAATGCTCAACCCCACCCAAAGGCATGGAAATTAAACAATCTTCTGTTGAATAACAGATGGGTGAAGGAAGAAATAAAACAGGAAATCATTAACTTCCTTGAGCATAACAACAATGAAGACACAAGCTACCAAAACCGGTGGGATACTGCAAAAGCAGTTTTGAGAGGAAAATTCATCGCTTTAGATGCCTACATTCGAAAAACAGAAAGAGAGCACATCAACAATCTCACAAGAGATCTTATGGAATTGGAAAAAGAAGAACAATCTAAGCCTAAATTCAGTAGAAGAAAAGAAATATCCAAAATCAAATCAGAGATCAATGAAATTGAAAACAAAAGAATCATTCAGAAAATTAATGAAACACGGAGTTGGTTTTTTGAAAAAATAAATAAAATAGATAAACCATTAGCCAGACTAACTAGAAATAGAAAAGTAAAATCTCTAATAACCTCAATCAGAAATGATAAAGGGGAAATAACAACTGATCCCACAGAGATACAAGAGATCATCTCTGAATACTACCAGAAACTCTATGCCGAGAAATTTGACAATGTGAAGGAAATGGATCAATATTTGGAATCACACCCTCTCCCTAGACTCAGCCAGGAAGAAATAGAGCTCCTGAACAGACCAATTTCAAGCACTGAGATCAAAGAAACAATAAAAAAGCTTCCAACTAAAAAATGCCCTGGTCCAGATGGCTTCACTCCAGAATTCTATCAAACCTTCAAGGAAGAGCTTATTCCTGTACTGCAGAAATTATTCCAAAAAACTGAGGAAGAAGGAATCTTCCCCAACACATTCTATGAAGCAAACATCACCCTGATACCAAAACCAGGAAAAGACCCAAACAAAAAGGAGAATTTCAGACCAATCTCACTCATGAATATAGATGGAAAAATTCTCAACAAAATCCTAGCCAATAGATTACAGCTTATCATCAAAAAAGTCATTCATCATGATCAAGTAGGCTTCATACCAGGGATGCAAGGCTAGTTTAACATACGCAAGTCCATAAACGTTATCCACCATATTAACAGAGGCAAAAATAAAGATCATATGATCCTCTCAATAGATGCGGAAAAAGCATTTGATAAAATCCAGCATCCTTTTCTAATATACTGAAGAGTATAGGCATAGGTGGCACATTTCTAAAACTGATTGAAGCTATCTATGACAAACCCACAGCCAATATTTTACTGAATGGAGTAAAACTGAAAGCTTTTCCTCTTAGAACTGGAACCAGACAAGGTTGTCCTCTGTCACCTTTACTATTCAACATAGTGCTGGAAGTTCTAGCCAATACAATTAGGCAAGACAAGGAAATAAAGGGAATCCAAATGGGAGCAGAGGAGGTCAAACTCTCCCTCTTTGCTGACGACATGATCTTATACTTAGAGAACCCCAAAGACTCAACCACGAGACTCCTAGAAGTCATCAAAAAATACAGTAATGTTTCAGGATATAAAATCAATGTCCACAAGTCAGTAGCCTTTGTATACACCAATAACAGTCAAGATGAGAAGCTAATTAAGGACACAACTCCCTTCACCATAGTCTCAAAGAAAATGAAATTCCTAGGAATATACCTAACGAAGGAGGTGAAGGACCTCTATAAAGAAAACTATGAAATCCTCAGAAAGGAAATAGCAGAGGATATTAACAAATGGAAGAACATACCATGCTCATGGATGGGAAGAATCAACATTGTTAAAATGTCTATACTTCCCAAAGCTATCTACCTATTCAATGCCATTCCTATCAAAGTACCTACATCGCACTTTCAAGATTTGGAAAAAATGATTCTGCGTTTTGTATGGAACCGGAAAAAACCTCGTATAGCTAAGGCAGTCCTTAGTAAGAAAAATAAAGCTGGGGGCATCAGCATACCAGATTTTAGTCTGTACTACAAAGCCATAGTGGTCAAGACAGCATGGTACTGGCACAAAAACAGAGACATAGACACTTGGAATCGAATTGAAAACCAAGAAATGAAACTAACATCTTACAACCACCTAATCTTTGATAAACCAAACAAGAACTTACCCTGGGGGAAAGACTCCCTATTCAATAAATGGTGTTGGGAGAACTGGATATCTACATGTAAAAGACTGAAACTGGACCCACACCTTTCCCCACTCACAAAAATTGATTCAAGATGGATAAAGGACTTAAATTTAAGGCATGAAACAATAAAAATCCTCAAAGAAAGCATAGGAAAAACACTGGAAGATATTGGCCTGGGGGAAGACTTCATGAAGAAGACTGCCATGGCAATTGCAACAACAACAAAAATAAACAAATGGGACTTCATGAAACTGAAAAGCTTCTGTACAGCTAAGGACACAATAACCAAAGCAAAGAGACAACCTACACAATGGGAAAGGATATGTGCATATTTTCAATCAGACAAAAGCTTGATAACCAGGATCTATAGAGAACTCAAATTAATCCACATGAAAAAAGCCAACAATCCCTTATATCAATGGGCAAGAGACATGAATAGAACTTTCTCTAAAGACGACAGACGAATGGCTAACAAACACATGAAAAAATGTTCATCATCTCTATATATTAGAGAAATGCAAATCAAAACAACCCTTGGATATCATCTAACCCCAGTGAGAATGGCCCACATCACAAAACCTCAAAACTGCAGATGCTGGCGTGGATGTGGAGAGAAGGGAACACTTTTGCACTGCTGGTGGGACTGCAAACTAGGACAACCTTTCTGGAAGGAAGTATGGAGAAACCTCAAAGCACTCAACCTAGACCTCCCATTCGATCCTGCAATCCCATTACTGGGCATCTACCCAGAAGGAAAAAAATCCTTTTATCATAAGGACACTTGTACTAGACTGTTTATTGCAGCTCAATTTACTATTGCCAAATGTGGAAACAGCCTAAATGCCCACCAACCCAGGAATGGATTAACAAGCTGTGGTATATGTATACCACGGAATACTATTCAGCTATTAAAAAAAATGGAGACTTTACATCCTTCGTATTAACCTGGATGGAAGTGGAAGACATTATTCTTAGTTAAGCATCACAAAAATGGAGAAGCATGAATCCTATGTACTCAATCTTGATATGAGGACAATTAATGACAATTAAGGTTATGGGGGGGGCCTTAGTGTGCGTCACACTTTATGGGGGCAAGACATGATTGCAAGAGGGACTTTACCTAACAATTGCAATCAGTGTAACTGGCTTATTGTACCCTCAATGAATCCCCAACAATAAAAAAAAAAAAAAATTGAGTGATAAATTGACTTGTTTTCTTTTGCATACATACCCAACAGTTGGATTGCTGGATTAAACGAAAGGTCTACTTTTAGTTGTTTGAGAAATATCCGTACTATTTTCCATGGAGAGTGTACTAATTTCCAGAACAACCAACAGCATACAAGCATTCCTTTCTCTCTGCATCCACAGCATCATCTACTATTTTTGGACTTCAAAAGGAAAGCCACCAACAGGCATAAGGTGATGTCTCAATGTGGTTTTAATTTGTATTTCCCTGGTGATAAGTAACACTGAGCACTTTTGCATATTTATTTGCCATATGTATATGTTCTTTGTAAAACCACTGTTCATGTCTTTTGCACCCTTTGTAATGGGAGTTTTATTTTTTCTTGATTATTTGTTTGAGTTCTTCGTTGATTCTGGATATTAGCTCTTAATTGGATGTATAGTTTACTAATATTTTCTCCCATTCTGTAGGTTGTCTATGTACTGTGTTTATTTCCTTATCTGTGTGGAAGCTTTTTAACTTAATCAAATCCCATATATTTTTTTTTTGTTGTTGTTATAATTGCCACTGGGGTCTTAATTATAAATTATTTTCCTAGGCTGATATCTAGAAGAGTTTTTTCTACATTTTCTTCTAGAATTCTTAGTTTCATGTCTTAGATCTAGGTCTTTTACCCACCTTCAATTAATTGTTGTGAATTGTGAGAGACAAAGTTCTGCTAATTATTCTTCACATGGCTATTCAATTTTCCCAGCACCATTTATTGAATAAGGCTTCTATTCTTTAGTGTACATCAAAGATTGGTTGGGTGTAGGTAGAGCTTTTATATCTTGGCTCTCTATTTGGTTCCATTGCCTATGTCTCTATTTTTGTACCATTATCATGTTTTGGGGGGTACTAGAGCCTTGCAGAAAAGTTTGAAGTCTGGTAACTTGATGCCTCCAGATTTGTTTTTTTTAGCTTATGATTTGGCTATTCAGGATTTTTTTTCTTGTTCCAGATGAAGTGTGAAGTTATTTTCTCTAGATCTGTGAAACATGACATTGGTATTTGCATGGAGATTGCATTGAATCCTTAAATCACTTTGGGTAATATGAACATTTTAACAATGTTGATTCTACAAATCCATGGGCATGCTATGTTTTTCTTGTTTTATAGTTCTCTTTGTAGAAATTTTTCATCTCCTCAATTAAGTATATTTCTAGGTATGAGTTTTTGATTTGACTTTCATCCGAACTGTTTTTTTTTTTCTTTTTTTGCTCCAGGAATGTATATAAATGTATGTCTTCCTTTGAATAATGTCTCTTTAGGTTGTTTGCCTATTGTTTAATTGAGTTATTTGGTTTTCTCACTATTGAGTTACTTGAGTTTCATACATTTTGTATATTTCTCCCTTATTTGATGTATGCTTTGCAAATACAAAACCCCATTCACAGGATGTTTCATCACCCTGGAGACAACATAAATATACCTTTAAAACACACTAACAGAAGGAAGTAAAAAAAGATAGCATACCATATGATTATATGATTCCATTTGTAAGAATTGTCCAAAATAGACAAAGAGGCATAAAAAATAGAGGCATAAAATAGATTAGTTGTTGTCTAAGGAAGGGCAAAAAGGAGAAAATGAAATGTGATTTTCAATGGGTGCAATATTTCCTCAGCGATGATAAAAATATTCCAAAATTTTATTTAGATGATGACTGCACAGTTTTCTAAATAGACAAGCAACCATTGAAGAGTATGCTTTAAATGGGTGTGTGTTATGGTATGTCAGTTATAACTGAAAAGCATGCCACTAAGAAAGAGCTTATGTGGGGGCAGAGACAAGACGGCTGACTGAAGCCAGCTTTCCACAGAGGCTCCAGTCCAGAAGGAGAGTTAAAGGCCAGGAATTTAGCAAGTAACCTGGTGGATTGAAGTTGTGCCAAGAAAGAAGTTTGAAGAATGCACATCAACCCTGCTTGGGTGATCTGCGACCCCGAGGATACAAACAAAGGTACAAAATATATCACCAAGTGGATGGGAGTCCCCTCCCCCATGAGAATGGCTCAAAGTACCCCACAAACAAATAAGCAGAGTTAAAAGTCTTCCCATTATACTCCACGGGAGAGACCCTCTAAAAACTGAACCTACTTCCCCTACTAGGGTGCCGTGGTGATCTCCTGCCAGGCATAAAACTGTATAAAATTGTACATATTCTCTACCTGCAATTCTGAGCTCCAGCACTCCCCTCCACTCTCACTCTGAGGTCTGGAGGCCTGTCCCCTAGGAGTCCAGATTCTTGAGTGATTTCTTGAGGGGTGTGGACAGGACCTAGACTGCAGCTGGTCAGTGCTGATTCTGCAGCATATAAGTGAGGAGATGACGGTTAGCTGAGAGGGAACCATACTGGTATGGCAGTGCCCCGAGGTGCAGAGCAACAGCCGTTTTTGGCAACAATAGGGCTCAGCCCTGGATATTCTGGAGTCACACCCCCTGTCTCTCTGGGCAACCAGAGGAGGCTGGGCAACTTCTCAGGTGGAAACCACCATGGAACAGATTTGCCTGAGGTGGTACCAGCATGGGTGGAGTGCAGGGACACTGAAAACGCATGCGCAGAGCCAGGAGATTCCCAGGGAAGGGCTGACCCAAAGGACTGCTTTAATGAGCCTAAAATGCACCTGGGCCCCAGGGGATCTTTAGCCTAAACAAAGGACGGCAAGCAGAGGCTGGAACTGACAGGTAACTGTGCTACGAATACAAACTACAGCTGAGACTGTAAGGTGGCACAGATAGGGCCTCAGGCCCAGGTTCTGAGGAACTCAAAACAGCTTCTCTTCTGCAGGGGAATTTAGCAGGGACAAAAACAAATTCCCACAAAGTTGTTCTGTTCTGTTCTGTTCTGTCAGTAACATCAATCAGGGGTGGGGCTGGAACTGAGTGAACAGTCCCAGCCTCTCGAGGCTGTCAGGCCTCACCTCCCCCTGCTGGATATAGATATCCTTGGGATTCATGCATGTGCAACCCCCTGGGGTATATGCTCACTGGAGGCAACTAAGTCACAGCCCTGCGGGGTTATCAGGGACTGGATGTGACAGAGGTGCAAGGTGGGGAAGGAGGCATCAACCTTGTCTGAATAATCTATTTGCTGGATGGGTCTTCCTGATGTCATGGAGCACTGGAGCAAGTCATATTTGAGTTGTCAGCAAACCCCTGCAATCTAGTTGCCAGAGACTTTTTAAACTCTCCCACCTGAGAAGGGTGCTGATTAAGACAATTTACTTGGACCTTTTGAACTGAGCCAATCGCCTGAGGACTATCCAAGTGGTGCCCTGGGTGTGCAGTTGTAGGAAGGTTTGATTTTCCTTTTCCAATTGTTGCCTGTGGGGGGTGGAGAGACTTAATTGCTGGTATTTCTCCACAGCTGATACTTCCACCTAGAGTAACTGTTTCACTAATGTCAGACAGAGACCAGGTGAATACAAGACAGAGAGACTTAGTTCCACCACACCAAAATGGTCCCCAGTTTCTCAGGCCATAGAACTGTACAGGTCCTCGGCAAAGTTCCAGAGAAAAGATCAAACGGTATAAAATAATCATGGGGTGAAATCAGTGGAAAAACTCTGGTAACATGAATAACCAGAATAGATCAACCCCCCTCCAAGGAAAGATATGGCAGATGTAAATGAAGATCCCACTCATAAACAGCTGGCTGAGATGTCAGAAATGGAATTCAGAATTTGGATTGCAAACAAGATTAATAGCATAAAGGAAAATTTGGAATTAGAAAATCGAGGAGCAATTCAAAATTTGGAATTAGAAATTCTAGGAGAGATTCTAAAGTTGTCTCAAGGATTTAATGAATTTAAAGACAAAACCAGCAAATATTTTGATGCACGGAAGCAACAATTTGCAGTCCTCAAAGATCTGAAAAATACAGTAGAATCCCTCAGTAACAGAGTGGAGCAAGCAGAAGAAAGGATTTCTGAAATTGAAGACAAAGCATTTGAATGTTTCAAACTCTAAAAAAGAGAAATGGAGAGCAAAAATGGATCATTCTCTCAGAGAGCCCTGGAATAATTAGACGAAGGTTAATATCCGTCTCATTGGAATCCCTAAAAGTGATGGAGTGCCTTTGCAAGACACAGAGGCCCTTCTCCATGAAATTATGAAAAGACATGCCAAGAGATTCTGAAATTCGGAGAGCAGACAGTTTCAGAACCCCAGCACGATTCAACCCAAATAAGACATCCACCAGGAACATCATAATAAACTTCACTAAAGTTAACATAAAGAAGAAAATTCTGAAAGCAGCCAGATGTAAAAAAGCCACTACCTAAAAAAGGGAAGAATATTAGAATGACTGTAGATCTCCCTGCTGAAACTTTTCAAGCCAGAAGAGAGTGGTCATCATCTTTTAATCTTCTAAAACAAAATAACTTTCAACCCCATATCCTGTATTCATGTAAACTGAATTTCATTTATGATGGAGAAATTAAATACTTTAACAACATTCATATGTTGAAGAAATTTGTGATAACCAAACCAGCTCTTCAGTATATTCTCAGATATATCCTTCATAATGACAAGCCCAATCCTCTACCACAAAAGTAAACTCACTCAGAAACTTTTGATCAAACTCCAACTTCCACGGTGGCAAAAAGATTAAAAATGTCCACTGGACTTTCATAAAACTTGATACTCAAAATTTTAACAGACTTATCAATATTCTCCATTAATGTGAATGGCTTAAACTGTCCTCTAAAGAGGCACATGGTGGCTGACTGGATACAAAAATTCAGTTCAGATATTTGCTGCATAAAAGTGTCACATCTTAACTTAAAAGATAAATATAGACTCAGGGTGAATGGATAGTTGTCCATAATTCAGGCAAATGGTAATCAGAAAAAAGCAGGTGTTATAATTCTATTTGCAGACACAATAGGCTTTAAACCATAAAAAGTAAGGAAGGATGAGAATGGTTACTTCATATTTGTTAAGGGTAATACTCAATATGATGATATTTCAATTATGAATATTTATGCACCCAACCAGAATGTGCCTCAATTTATAAGAGAAACTCTAACAGACATGAGCAACTTGATTTTCTCCAGCTCCATAATTGTCAGAGATTTCAACACTCCTTTGGCAGTGTTGGATAAATTCTCCAATAAGAAGCTGAGCAAAGAAATTTTAGACTTAAACCTAATCATCGAACATTTGGATTTAGCAGACATGTACAGAATATTTCATCCCAACAAAACTGAATACACATACTTCTCATCAGCCCACGGAACATACTCTGAAATCAATTACATATTAGGTCACAAGTCTAACCTCAGTAAATTTAAAGGAATATAAATTATTCCTTGCATCTTCTCAGAACACCATGGAATAAAAGTTGAACACAGTAACAACAGGAATCTGCATACTCATACAAAAGCATGGAAGTTAAATAACCTTATGCTGAATGATAGCTGGATCAGAGATCAGATTAAGAAGGAAATTTCCAAATTTTAGGAAAAAAATGACAATGAAGACACGAATATCAGAACCTCTGGGATACCACAAAGGCAGTCCTAAGAGCAAAATATATAGCACTGCAAGCCTTCCTCAAGAGAATGAAAAGAGAGGAAGTTAACAACTTAATGGGACATTTCAAGCAACTGGAAAATGAAGAACATTCCAACCCCAAACCCAGTAGAAGAAAAGAATTAACCAAAGTTAGAGCAGAATTAAATGAAATTGAAACCAGAAGAATTATACAACAAATCAATACATCAAAAAGTTGGTTTTTTGAAGAGGTCATAAAATAGATAAGCCTTTGGCTAACCTAACCAGGAAACAAAGAGTAAAATTTCTCAGAAATTCAAAAAATCCCCTTATTCTCAGAAACATGAAAATCTGAAGAAAATGGACCAATACTTGGAAGCTTGGAATACTATGTCACCTTCCAAGACTTAGCCAGAATCAGGTGGAAATGTTCAACAGGCCTATATCAAGTTCTGAAATAGCATCAACCATACAAAATCTCCGCAGTGCATCTAACAAGGCTATATATGAAACTTAGTAAATGTGGAATGTAAATGTCTTAGCACAATAACTAAGAAAATGCCAGGAAGGCTATGTTAACCAGTGTGATGAAAATGTGTCAAACAATCTATGAAACTAGTGTATGGTGCCCCATGATCACATTAATGTACACAGCTATGATTTAATAAAAATTAATAAATAAATAAGTAAAAACAAAACAAAACAAAACAAAAAACAAAAACAAAAACAAAAATCTCCCAAAACAGAAAAGCCTGGGACCAGATGGCTTACATCAGAATTCTACCAAACCTTTAAAAAGTAACTAGTAGCTATATTACTCAACCTTTTCCAAAATATAGAAAAACAAGGAATACTACCCAACACAGTCTATGAAGCAAACATCACCTTGATTCCCACACCAGGAGAAGACCAAAGAAGAAAAGCAAATTATAGACCAATATCACTAATGAATATTGATGTAAAAATATTCAACAAGATCCTAGCAAACAGAATCCAGCAACACATCAAACAAGTTATACATCATGACCAAGTCGGTTTTATCCCAGTGTGTCAAAGCTGGTTCAATATACGGAAAACTATAATTCAGCACATAAACAAATTAAATAACAAAGACCATATCATTATCTAAATTGATGGACAAAAAGCTTTTGATAATATCTATCATCCCTTCATGATCAGAACACTTAAGAAAATGGGTTTAGAAGGGACATTTCTTAAACTGACAGAGGCCATTGACAGCAAACCCACAGCCAATATAGTATTGAATACAGTTAAATTGAAATAATTTCCACTCAGATCAGGAACCAGGCAAGGCTGCCCATTGTCTTCATTGCTCTTTAACATTGTAATAAAAGTTTAGCCATACTTAGAGATGTAAAAATAGACCTGCCATTCAATCCTATAATTCCTCTACTAGATATATACCCAGAAGACCAAAAATCACATTATAACAAAGATATTTGTACCAGAATGTTTATTGCAGCCCACTTCATAATTGCTAAGTCATGGAAGAAGCCCAAGTGCCCATCGAACCTCGAATGGATCAATAAATTGTGGTATATGTACACCATGGAATATTATGAACCTTAAAGAAAGATAGAGACTTTACCTCTTTCATGTTTACATGGATTGAGCTGAAAGATATTCTTCTTAGAAAATTATATCAAGAATGGAAGAGAAAGTATCCAATGTACTCAGCCCTACTATGAACTAATTTATAGCTTTTATATGAAAGCTATAAACCTATTACAGCACAAGAATATGGGGAAAGTGGCAAGGGAGGGGAAATGAGGGGGGAGAATGGGCAGAGGGAGAGTAATTGGTGGGACCACACCTATGGTGCATCTTAGATGGGTACAGGTGAAACTTACTAAATGCAGAATATAAATGAACACAATAACTAAGAAAATGCCATGAAGGCTATATTAACCAGTTTGATGAAAATGTTTCAAACTGTATATAAAACCAGCACACTGTAGCCCATGATTGCATTAATGTACACAGCTATGATGTAATAAAAAAAAAAAAGAAATGCTACATGCCTCATTGCTGTATATCATTATGGTTACCATATGGACAAGTGAAGTACCACAAAGGTCACCATAGTGAAATTCATCAATGAGTTCTGTAGCACCTTTTCTAGGATGATTTTGTGAACTTTATCATAAGACCTCATAGGAAACCAATTCTGATGGCCATTCCAGAAAAAGTTCTAGAATTGCTTAGAAGCATGGTCTAGGTACTGACAGGTGCCTAGCTTCCCAAGGGGAGATGACTGTAACGATATTCGTTACAATAAGTTATGTAGCACTTTTTCTAGGATGAGTTTACAAACTTACTTGTGACACTGTTGTATGTATGTTTACTCTTAGGGCGAAAAGTACCATATAGAGTTCTCTAATGCAAGAGTACATGTGAAATTTAGTTATTTATTATTATTATTTTGTTATTAAATCATAGCTGTGTACATTGATATGATCATGGGGCATCATACACTAGCTTCACAGACCATTTGACACACTTTCATCACACTGGTTAACATAGCCTTCCTGGCATTCTCTCAGTTACTGTGCCAAGACACTTACATTCCACATTTACAAAGTTTCACATATAGCCTTGTAAGATGCGCTTCATGTGTAATCCCACCAATCCTCCTCCCACTACCCACCTTCCCCCTCCCTGCCCTCCCTTTCCCCTTTCCCACTATTCTTAGCTTGTAACTGTGTTATAGCTTTCATGTGAAAGCCATAAATTAGTTTCATAGTAGGGCTGAGTACACTGGGTACTTTTTCTTCCATTCTTGAGATACTTTACTAAGAAGAATATGTTCCAGCTTCATCCATGTAAACATGAAAGAGGTAAAGTCTCCATCTTTCTTTAAGGCTCCATAATATTCCATGCTATGCATATACCACAATTTATTAATCCATTCGCAGATCAATGGGCACTTGGGCTTTTTCCATGACTTAGCAATTATGAAGTGGGCTGCAATAAACATTCTGGTACAAATATCTTTGTTGTGATGTGATTTTTGGTCTTCTGGGTATATGCCCAGAAGGGGAATTACAGGATGGAATGGCAAATCTATTTTTAGATCTCCAAGTATTCTCCATATCTAATTCCCAAAGGAATGTATTAATTTGCATTCCCACCACCAGTGCAAAAGTGTTCCCTTTTCTCCACATCCACGCCAATATCTCTGGTCTTGGGATTTTGTGATATCGGCTAGTCTCACTGGAGTTAGATGATATCCCAAAGTAGTTTTGATTTGCATTTCTCTGATGATTAAATATGATGATCATTTTCTCATATGTCTGAAGGCCGTGCACCTGTCTTCTTCAGCCATTGTCTCCATTGCTTTTTAAAATGGTAATGGAAGTTTTAGCCACCACAATTAGGGAAGAAAAGGTGATCAAGGGTATCCATATAGGGTCAGAAGAGATCAAACTTTCACTCTTCGCAGATGATATGATAGTACATCTGGAAAACACTAGGGACTCTACTACAAAACTCATAAAAGTGATCAAGGAATACAACATTTTCTCAGGTTACAAAATCAACATTAATAAATCGGTAGCCTTTATATGTACCAACAATAGTCAAGTTGAAAAAACAGTTAAGAACTCTATACCATTCACAGTAGTGCCAAAGAAGATGAAATATTTGGGAATTTATCTAACAAAGGAGATGAAATATCTCTATAAAGAGTGAAACTCTAAGGAAACAAATAGCTGAAAATATTAACAAATGGAAAAACATACTATGCTAATGGCTGGGAAGAATCAACATTGTTAAAATGTCCATACTACCCAAAGCAATATATAATTTCAATGCAATCCCCATTAAAGCTCTGCTGTCATACTTTAAAGATCTTGAAAAAACAATACTTCGTTTTATATGGAATCAGGAAAAACCTCGAATAGCCAAGACATTACTCAGAAATAAAAACAAAGCAGGAGGAATCACGCTACCAGACCTCAGACTATACTACAAATCGATAGTGATCAAAACAGCATGGTATTGGCACAAAAACAGAGAGATAGATGTCTGGAACAGAATATAGAACCAAGAGATCAATCCAGCTACTTACCGTTATTTAATCTTTGACAAGCCAATTAAAAACATTCAGTAGGGAAAAGATTCCCTATTTAACAAATGGTGCTGGGTGAACTGGCTGGCAACCTGTAGATGACTGAAACTGGACCCACACCTTTCACTATTAACTAAGATAGACTCTCACTGGATCAAAGATTTAAACTTAAGACATGAAACTATAAAAATACTAGAAGAGAGTGCAGGGAAAACCCTTGAAGAAATCGGTCTGGGTGAGTATTTTATGAGGAGGACCCCCCCCAGGCAATTGAAGCAGCTTCAAAAATACACTACTGGGACTTGATCAAACGAAAAAGCTTCTGCACAGCCAAGAACACAGTAAGTAAAGCAAGCAAACAGCCCTCAGAATGGGAGAAGATATTTGCAGGTTATGTCTCCGACAAAGGTTTAATAACCAGAATCCACAGAGAACTCAAATGCATTAGCAAGAATAGAACAAGGGATCCCATCGCAGGCTGGGCAAGGGATTTGAAGAGAAACTGCTCTGAAGAAGACAGGCGCACGGCCTTCAGACATATGAAAAAATGCTCATCATCTTTAATCATCATAGAAATGCAAATCAAAACTACTTTGAGGGTGGTGCCTGTGGCTCAAGGAGTAGGGCTCCAGTCCCATATGCCAGAGGTGGTGGGTTCAAACCCAGCCCCGGCCAAAAAAACACAAACACACACACACAAAAAAAAAGTACTTTGAGATACCATCTAACTCCAGTGAGACTAGCCTATATCACAAAATCCCAAGACCAGAGATGTTGGCGCCGATGAGGAGAAAAGGGAACACTTTTGCACTGCTGGTGGGAATGCAAATTAATACATTCCTTTTGGAAAGAGATATGGAGAACACTTAGAGATCTAAAAATAGATTTGCCATTCAATCCTGTAATCCCTCTACTGGGCATATACCCAGAAGACCAAAAAGCACATCATAACAAAGATATTTGTACCAGAATGTTTATTGCAGTCCAATTCATAATTGCTAAGTCATGGAAGAAGCCCAAGTGCCCATCGATCCATGAATGGATTAATAAATTGTGGTATATATAAAGCCATGGAATATCATGCAGCCTTAAAGAAAGATGGAGACTTTACCTCTTTCATGTTTACACAGATGGCGCTGGAACATATTCTTCTTAATAAAGTATCTCAAGAATGGATCAAAAAGTACCCAAGGTACTCAGCCCTACTATGAAAATAATTTAGGGTTTTCACATGAAAGCTATAACCCAGTTACAACCTAAAAATAGGGGGAAGGGGGAAAGAGAGGGAAGGGAGGTGGGAGGTGGGAAGAGGGAAGGTGATTGGTGGGATTACACCAGCGGTGCATCTTCCAAGGGTATATGTGAAACTTGGTAAACGGTCTGTGAAACTATTGAATGATGCCCCATGATTATATCAATGTACACAGCTATGATTTAATAAAAAAAAAAAGAAAAACATTTAAATACAAATACATTTTTATCTGTGCAAGATCACATTTCTGCTCTCCCCAAGGATTATCTCATAAATAATAAACTTCTACTAGACGTTTTATACATGTTCATTGCAGAAATCATATAAAGAAAAGAAAAAACATTCACTTATAATACAAATGACTGGAAGTAACAAAGTTTGATCCCATTTTTACATATTTTTGGCTAACACCAGACCAGTCTGTGTCTATGTTTAATCAAATTGATCTTTTCTCACTGGATATACAAAAGTACACTGTCACATACCAACATCATATTGTGTCTATTTCCCCCTTTGATGTTTACCTATTATTATTCCATCCAATGGATGCACTGAAATTTAGCTACAAAATCAACTATATGGATTCTTATACATTGCTATTTTAAGGAGTGCTGACAAAAACAAATTGTATGTATCATTAATTAGTTACTAAAGCTATTTTAGTACAATTGAACTGATGAGTAAAGGACATACATATATACATATTTTTGTAATGTGGTGCTGGCCACCAAATTATCTATTTGGAAAGTTATCGACACCTTAAACTTGAAGCAATAGTCCTAATGCCACTGCTCTTTATCCTCACAAACTCTGTGGAGAGAAAACAGTTCTATTCCTTTTAATTTAAATTATTTCACTAACCAGGAATTATTTTTTTTTCTATGTGCATACATGTCTTGTAGAACTGCAAAAAAGTACTTTGCCTAATTTTAGATCTCTTGTCTTACCAATTCCAAAGAATTCTCTGTAAAAATGAGTTTTTATCTGATATATATTGTGTATAAATATCATTGTAAGAATTTTGCAATGATGTTGGCTTTTCTTTTAATAATTCTTTCTACACATGGGATGTTTTCATTTTTATCTTGCTAAAACATCTTTTGAAATGCTTTTGACATCATCCTTAGGAAGGTCTTTGTCACTGTAAAAATGTACCTGTATAAACAGGCATTTGTGTTTTCTTCTGGTACATTTGTCATTTTGTATGTTGAAAATTTTTAATCTATATTCCATCAAGAACTTATTTTTGTGATATAAAAATCTAGGTTTTCTCTAAACAGTTAATAGGCATTTCATTTACAAATAATTCATCTTTTCCTACAAACATGAAATGTCATCATTAACAAGTTCTACATTTTTACATATATCTGGGTGTTTCTGGATTTTCTATTCTGTTCCATTCACTTATCTTTCTTCTCTGTTAATAAATGATTAATTTGTGGGAGTGAATAATCTATTTTGATATCTAGAAGGGCATCTATTTGTTCACTTCATTACAAAAATTTTCTCATTGACCTCACAACTGTTAACTCAAAAGTTTTAAAACTTTGGGGTTTTATTTAGTCTATGTAAAAGAAACAAGTTCACATTTTGAGAAAGTTTTAAAACTTTGGGGTTTTATTTAGTCTATGTAAAAGAAACAAGTTCACATTTTGAGAAAATGCAAATCTTCCTACTTAAAAACATGAAACCATCTTCCCCACTTCAGTTTCCTCATAAGGCCAGTGAAGAGTTTATATACACAGCCATAAATGGATATAAAATGGATACTGAATTTTATCTGAAGAAGTTTTAGCCCAGAAGTTCGGCCAAATTATCTCTCTTTATTCGTCTTTCTGTAATATAGTGTTTTGAAGCCTCAGGTGCGATGGCTCATGCCTGTAATCCTAGCACTCCAGGAGCATAGGCAGGTGGATCACTTGAACTCAGGAGTTCGAGACCAGCCTAAGCAAGTGCAAGACTCCATCTCTAAAAATAGCCGGGCATTGTTGCAGTCACCTGTAGTCCCAGCTACTTAGGAGGCTGAGGCAAGAGGATTGCTGGAGCCCAGGAGTTTGAAGTTGCTGTGAACTATAATGCCCCAGTACTCAACCCCAGGGCGACAAAGTGAGACTCTATCTCAAACAGATGAATGAACAAACAAAAGAATAAATAATACAAAAAAAAAATAAACCACCACCACTGCATATACTTAATTTTGTTAGTGATACCACTTTACAATTGTCAATAAAATCTCTAGAAGGGGAATGATGCATGGATTGTAAACCTGCTTTAAGTTTTGCTTTTGTGTTCTTGCTCATAAAAAAAACCCCTCCGAAGTTTCCCCGTCCCAGGTGCCTGGGGAGAGAGGAAAGCCCAGTCCCCTAGGGGACAGGAGGGAGGGGTTGGCCTGGGAATGAGGGGAGCCAGGAGGGAGGGCTGGCCCAGGAATGAGGGGAGACAGGAGGGAGGCTGCCCTGGGAAGGGGGATACACCGTACCCCACCTCCCAGCTGGCCCAGCCACAGCCTCAGCCTCTCCCTCTCTAGTACCTGTTCTTCTTGTCTGTATCATCCACACCATTTTTTCACAGAGGAAAGAATCTGCTCCACTTTTTCTGCGTCACCAGCAAAGGCAGCTTCGTGGATTTTTCTAAGATAATTTTGGTCACGCAGTAATAGGGACTGGAGAAGATACAGGGAGTGGAGTCTCCCTGGAGACTCCTAGATCTTCTTACTCTCCAACCCCCAAATTTTCTTCACTGCAGAAGCCATCGTATCACCTGGCCTCTCGGCTTTCCACCGCCTCCTTACTTCCTCGGAGTCTGTGCTCAATCCAGGAAGCCCACGTGGTCAGTCAACCTCACGGATCCCACCTCAGACCAAGTATGGCCAAGAAAGCCGTTGAGCACAAGTACACAAGGCAGGACCACGTCCCAGCACCTGTTCACAGGGGGTGGAGTGCAGAGACCGTTGGAAGCTCTGCAGGATGCCCATGGTGAGAACCTGGTAGCTGCAGCTCTCACGCCAGTGGCCAGACCTAGTTTTCCCCGCAATGCCTCAGGGTTGCCAAGGGTGCTGACCTCAGCCTGCAGGCTGGACTGACGGTGCCAGCCGGCAAGTTCTCTTCCGTGTAGGAAGGGCTGCAGCTGCAAGTGCTTAGTACTCAGGGACTATGTTGGATTGAACTGTGATCAACATTCAAGTGCAGAGTCTGTTTTATAAAATGACTTCTTTTCCTTTGGGTAGATACCCAGCAGTGTGGGATTGCTGGATCCAGTGGTAGGTCTACATTTATTTCTTTGTGGATTCTCCACACTGTTTTCCTTAGAGGTTTTACTGATTTGCAGCCTTACTAACAGTATATAAGCATTCCTTTCTCTTTGAATACATACTAGAATCTATTGTTTTTTTGAATTTTTAATAGTGGGCATTCTGACAGGGGCGTGATGTAAGTGAGAACTAAATGATGGGTAGACATGGCCATAAAAAAATGTAACGGACATTGGTAACTAAGAAGGGGTAGGAGAATGAGGGATAAAAACAACTTGTTGGATACAATGAACACATTCTGGTGATGGGAATACCAAATGTTCTGACTCAAACTTATACAAGGTATCCACGTAAGACAAACACTTGTACCCCCTTAAATTTTTGAAACTTTTTTGTCAAAATATTAAATTTTTTGTATCTATGCGAGTTAAATAAATCAATAAAAAGATTGGCTGCATGGCAACACCTCATTTCTGACTTTTTGAAAAAAATTACTATAAAGTCACAGGCCACTGTACTTAGCAACGTTATTTAGGCCTAATTGCTAAGCCTCAGCTAGATCCATAAAAACTTCCTGTTTGTCAGTTGATGGGACACCTGTCAGAGAATAGGGCTGGGAGGGAGGCATGGATGAGCACCAGCATTGTCACAGAAGACAAGGAGAAAATGTGCAGCGGCCACATATTGGAGGGCACTGAGGGACGTAAGGACCACCTGCAATGTGGGATCCTGGACTAGCAAAACTGGAGCACTCAAAGTACTTGGTGGCCTTCCTGATAGCATCCCCTCTATACATCTCTCCAACTTATTTCAGGGGAATTATGATTAGTAACTATGTATCTCACACTTAAAATTGCTGGGAGTAGATTTTATGTATTTTCTCCACACAACTTGTGTGAGATAGTACATGTTTAAATAGCTAGATTTGACAATGCCATAACATGTACAGATGTCAACACAACGAGTTGTACATTGTGAATGTGCAAATAATAATATTGGCCATATGGGGAGCATTTCACGTGACAAATGCTGCCATCCATAGACTTTTTTTTTTTTTCATTTAACTTCTCACACAAACCAAATTAATTTAGCGTTGTAGTAACCTCACTGCCTCAGAGGGAGCTTTAGAAAAATTAGGATGCTTTCTCCTGAGTGTCATATATTGGATGTAGGATTTAAAAACAGACCTATGTGTACTCACTATTAAATTGGAACTAACTGAAGAGCACTAATGTGCTTAGAGCAGCGGTTCTCAACCTGTGGGTCATGACCCCTTTGTAACAATGAAAATACATCCTGCATATCAGATTTTTACATTACGATTCATAACAGTAGCAAAATTACAGAAATGAAGTAGCAACAAAAATAATTTTATGGTTTTTGGGTCACCACAACATGAGGGACTGTATTATTTAATTTATTTATTTTTTTTTTTGTAGAGACAGAGTCTCATTGTACCGCCCGAGGGTAGAGTGTCGTGGCGTCACACGGCTCACAGCAACCTCCAGCTCTTGGGCTTACGTGATTCTCTTGCCTCAGCCTCCTGAGCAGCTGGGACTACAGGCGCCCGCCACAACGCCCAGCTATGAGGGACTGTATTAAAGGGTCGTGGCATTAGGAAGGTTGAGAACCACTGGCTTAGAGGTAGTAAAACTTGATGGAAATCAAGGATTGGGGGATGAGGGGATGAACAAAAACCTACCTAACAGGAACAGTGAGCACTAGCTACATGGTGGCACACTTATGACCATGACTCAGGCAAAAGTGATCCACGTAACCAAAAATATTTGTATCTCCATAATGTTTTAAAATAATAACCAAAAATAACTAATGCAAAATATGGGTCACCATACTGAAACAGCTCATCAGGTTCTTACTACAATGAATAAAAATAGACTCACTCAAAATCATATTGAGAAATTTCAAAACATCAAGTTTGAAAGGAAGAACCTAAAGGTTTCCAAAGAGGGAGAAAACATCATGTCTAATGGACAGGAAATAGAAGAACATCAGGCTTCTCTAACCACACAGAACTGGATGGTAGAAGTCGTCTTTCAAAATTGTAAAACATAAACATCCAGTTAAACATTTTTAGATAAACCTAGCATTAGACTTACAATATATGTTTAAGAAAGTACAACAGAATAATAAAAGTTGAATGTTGTATTGATAAATTCAAGATATTTAAGTTTAATGCATTTAAAATAAAATTTTAAGATACCATATGCTGTTTACAGAATTTGAGCCTAAAATGACCTGTGTTGTCTGAAAGATCTCAGAGTTGAATACTAGGATCAATTTTTTTTTTCTTTTCTGGAAGAGGGTCTTGCTCTGACTCCTGGGCTAGAGTGCCACCATCACAGCTCACTGCAACCTGGAACTCCTGGGCTTGAGCAATCCTCCTGCCTCAGCCTCCCAAGAAACTAGGACTAAAGGCATGTGGTACTATGCCTGCCTATTTTTCTATTTTTTTTGCAGAGACTGAGTCTTGGTTTTGCTCAGGCCAGTCGTGAATTCTTGTGCTCAACTGATTCTCTGCCCCCTCCCCCAACCCCCTGCCTAAGTGCTAGCATTATAAGCATGAATCATCATGCCTGGTCAGATTTTTTTATATGATGTTGGAGAAGTGTCTAGTTTCATTTTCCTGAATTTGGATATCCAGGGTTCACAACACCATTTATTGAAGAAGCTGTCCATTTCTTACTGTACGTTCTTGACATCTTTCTCAAAAATTAATTAACTATAAATACAAGGGTTTATTTCTAGGCTTTATATGTTTATGTGTCTATTTTTATGCCAGTACCATTCTTTTGATTACTGTACGTTTGTGGTATATATAGTATTTTAAAGTCAAGTAGTGTGATGTCTCCAGTTTTGTTCCATTGCCAACATGGTTTTGCCTCTTTGGTTTTTTTTTATTTTTTTGTGGTTTTATATGATTTTTCGGATTTTTTTTTCTTTTTGCTCTGTGAAAAATGACATTGTAATTTTGATAAATATTGCATTAAATTTGTTAGATTATGTTGATTAAAGTATTCTAAATTTGTGCACTTTTATCAGTGAGTTTTATACTTTCATATGTTTTTTTTTCCATAGGTGCATTCTAGTTTTTATTTTTAAGACATAATTCACGTAACATAAACTAACCATTTCAAAGTGTATAATTCAGATTGAATTTCAGTATATTGTTTAGTTTTTTTTTTGTTTGTTTGTTTTATTTTTTTATTATTATTTTTTTTTATTTTTATTAAACCATAGCTGTGTACATTAGTATGATCGTGGGGCACCATACACTTGGTTCATAGATCGTTTGACACATTTTCATCATATTAGTTAACATAGCTTTTGTAGCATTTTTCTTAGTTATTTTGCTAAGACCTTTACATTCCACATTTACTAGGATTCACATATACCCTTGTAAGATGCACCACAGGTGTAATCCCCTTAATCCCCCTCCTTCTTGCTCCCTCCCCTCCCTTTCCCCTTTCTCCCTATTTTTAGGTTATAACTGGGATATAGCTTTATGTTTTGATGTAACTAAGTATTGTCCATTTCTATCAACTTGAAGAACTCCCTTTAGCGTATCTTGTAAGGCAGATATGGTGGTGATGAACTCCCTCAGACTTTGTTTGGGAAAGTCTTTATTACACCTTCATTTCTGAAGGACAGCTTTACCAGGTAAAGTATCATTTGGCAGGTTTTTTCTTTCAGCACTTTGATATATACTACTCTTGGCCTGTAAGTTTCCTCCTGAGAAATCTGTTGCTGGCATTTTTGGAACTTGCTTATACATGGAATCTTTCTTTTCTTTTGCCGTTTTCAAGATCCTCTCTTTGTCTTTTATTTTTGACAGTTTGATTATAATGTATCTTTGCTAATCTTGTTTGTTGATAATATGAGTCTGGGAATACATTCCAATTCCATACTCTCAGTGTGATCCTAGGCCTAGTTGTCCAAATTTTTTTTTTCCCCATGAGTAAATGTTTGCAGAGATGGGTCAGGCCATGCTTTGGGCTTCTCCTGCAGAAATCTGAACCACAGGGACGCCTGTGAGATGCTTCACCATCTGTGGTGTGGGGGTTGAGGGACAGAGCCTTCCAAGTCTCAGCTGGCCAGGCAGGATCTGTCCCCAGGCATCACCTTGCTCACCACCTTGATGTAAACCAAGAAACTGCTGTCTTATTAACTTCAAAATGCAGCACAGATTACCCTAGGGCAGGGGTTCTCAACCTGCAGGTCGCGACCCCTTTTTAACAATGAAAACACTTTGTGGCGTTAGGAAGATTGAGAACCACTGCCCTAGGGCACTATGTATGGTCTACACAGTATAATATCCTAATCTTTTACCTTTACACTAACAGGACTCTCAGATCCCATATGCCTAACTCAGAAAAACATAAAGTAACAGTTATACTTCCTTATCTCCTACCTCTAAGGGTACAGTGAAGCAATTTGAACACATAATCAAAATTTAAGGAATATTAACTTCTAAAAACCCAGAGGATGTAATTATAAAAAACAGAGACATTCTACCTCTGGGAAAATAAAATCTACAATTACTTTTTTCTCTACCTCCCTACCTTTCCTCTGCTTTAATATTCCAAATAAACAACTTAAAAATTCATGTGAACTTACAGTATCTTGA